>NC_054468.1:135420966-135720966 GCF_017639515.1 Carcharodon carcharias | reverse complement strand
AATTCTTAAAACTTAAGAGTGAGCCCGCATTTACCACGTCAGACGGTAGCTCATTCCACACCCTCACCACTCTTTGAGTGAAGAAGATCCCCCTAATGTTCCCCCTAAACCTTTCCCCTTTCACCCTAAAGCCATGTCCTCTTGTGTTTATCTCTCCTAATCTAAGTGGAAAGAGCCTACTCGCATTTACTCTGTCTATACCCCTCATAATTTTGTAAACTTCTATCAAATCTCCCCTCATTCTTCTACACTCCAAGGAATAAAATCCTAACCTGTTTAATCTTTCCCTGTAACTCAACTCCTTAAGACTTTTTAATCACTTTACAGAAGACATGATAAAAATTGAGAAATACTCTTAGGATTAAGTTAAAAGTGAGATATCCTAAACAAACTTCCAAAAATATAAAAAATTATAAGTTGAAAATAATGATCTTGAGGTTTCTAAGTTAATTTTTTTTCAGGGCCAGAGATGTTGATCAATACTAAGTCTGTTAAAAGCTCAATTACAACTCATTTAACAAGATCAAATTTCAATGGTTTTTGCATTAACAGTAGTGAATAAAAAGATGAGATTGGTGTCAAATCACTGAATCTGTGTTGACTGTATCTGCCATGTTTGCAGCAGTGCATCCTGTTGAGGAGCAAGGAATCACTGACAGTAACATCCATATTCCCACCTTTAACTACACATGTGTGGGTGCCAGATGTTGCTATAATTTTACACAATAATGATGACTAGCATTGACAATTTTGCTATCGTTACCGGGAGAGTATTCGCCACCTTGCTAAAGGTGTGTAAAGGCATATCAATTCCATTCACCTCTTTCATGTTCTGTCTTTCTGATTTTGCCAAGCAGCATAGATTCAGCTTCACTGATCGTATCATCATCATGTCTAATACTTACCCACTGACACACAACCACCTGGATATACCTCTTTCCTCTTCACTTCCTGTAAGGACACCATTCCTTTCTCCCAGTTTCTGTCTCCACCACATCTGCTCTGATGATGCCACCTTCCCCACCAGTGTTTCCAAAATGTCCTCCTTTTACCTCAGCCCCCCCACCCCCCCAAGGCTTGACTGTGCTCAACTGGCTCAGCCTCATTCCTATGCCTTTACGTTTCCTTTCTCAGAATATGGTTCACTGTTCTGTCACCCCTACTATCTGCTCATCTTCCCTTTCAAGTGCAGGAGATGCCCATTCACCTCTGCCTGTATCACTATGAAGCAGCAATTTACATGTACATTCGCCAACCTAATATTTGCTGCTCATTTGTCTGGCCTCCTCTGTATCAGGGAAACCAGGTGAAAATTGCATGATCACTCTGCTGAATGCCTCCATTCTGTCCACAAATGCCCACACAAGCTCCCGGTTACATCCTGCTCAGCCTGGCTGCTCTGTCTTTGGCCTCATACACTGCTTCAATGTAGCCCAATGTAAACTCAAGGAATAAAAACAGAAAATGCTGGAAAAACTCAGCAGGTTTGGCAACATCTGTGGAGAGAGAAACAGAGTTAACGTTTTGAGCCAACATGACTCCTTCAGAGTAAACCAGAGTAAACTCAAGGAACACGCCCATACCTTTCTACTAGACACGTTGCTGCCCTGTGGACATAACAATGATTTTAATAATGCTAGACCCTGGAGCTCTCTGGCAGTCAGTGCTGATGATGCAGAATGAGTGTGCCAGTGCCAGGTGCAGGGGGAAGGAGCAGGCTGACACTGGGCGCTGGCTCCCCTTCTCAGAGCACTTATAGTAGGTGATTAGCACCCTTACTGTCAACTGTATGCATGGGCCATAAGAGGAAGCTCTGTCTTGTCCGTTTTTCATGCAGCCTCTTTAGCTATTCACGTGCACCCTGTGCTTCGCATGCCTTTATTTTCTTTGATTCCTCGCTTTGTACCCCCTCTTGTCTCTCGCTATTCCTGCTATTTAACAATCTTCTGTTCTCCATTAAAGCACTTCCCCGATCATTGTATTTCTTTCCGTGTATAACCGGAAGTGTTTTTTCTTTTCCCTGCCTCCATTTCCTTGTTCTGTTCCTTTTCAAATGCTGTTCACCTGTAATAACAACAACATGTATTTATATATCGCCTTGTTGTTCAGTCCCGAGGAAGGGTCTTAGACTTGTAAGATCAACTGACTGATATCAGTTGCTGCCGGACCTCTGAGTATTTCCGACATTTTTTGGATCATCCTGCCCTCGTTGTTGGATGACTTGGTGCCTTTGATCATTCGACGAGGCCCTCCTTACTGGTCTTGACCTATGTTGGTCCTGATACTCCTTTGGTAACCAGAGGGAAAAGCAGATTGTTGTATAATTCCACCCCTTTCTTCCTTGATGATCAGCCTCTTGATGGCTTTATGATTAATTAATTTTCCCCAACAAAGCCCTGACCTTTAAATAATTAATTTCCCCCAGTGGTGTCTTCATCTCTATTTAACTAATTATCCTCACAGAAGCTCTGCAGCTTTGTTTGATTAATTTCTCCAGAGAAGCCCCAAGCTTTAACTTCATTATCTCCAGGGAATCATAAAATAAATGATAAATGGAATGATAAGGCACAGAAGATGGACATTTGGCCCATTATGCCTTTCCTAGCTCTTTGGTAGGGCAGACAATTAATCCCAATCTCCTGTTTTTTCCCTATAAGCCTCATTTTTTTCCCCTACCGGTTCTTAACCAACTCCCTTTTGAATATTACCATTGAATCTGCTTTCACCACCTTCTCAGGCAATGCACTTCCGATCACAACAAGGCACGATGTAAAAAATATCTCCTCATGCCTCCTCTGACTCTTTGCCAAATACCTTTAAATCTGTGTCTACTGGTTGCCGAACCTTCTGCAGCTGGAAACAGTTTCTCATTATTCACCCCCTCAAAACCATTCATAACTTTTGAACACCTCTATTAAATCGCCCCTTAACCTTCTCTGTTCTCAGGAGAACAGTTGCAGTCTCCCCAATAAGCAAAGGTAATTTATATGTTTCCGTGGGGTGAAAATTTGATGTGTTATCTCATGATGTGCCCTGGCAGCACAAATCACAAAACCCTGCAGAAAA
Source organism: Carcharodon carcharias (assembly GCF_017639515.1). Lineage (NCBI taxonomy): Eukaryota > Metazoa > Chordata > Chondrichthyes > Lamniformes > Lamnidae > Carcharodon > Carcharodon carcharias. The sequence continues at coordinate 135,717,900 of NC_054468.1, read as the reverse complement.
TCATAGCCAGGGGTGGGTGGGGTGGTGGTGGGGGGGGGGGGTGGGGAGGTGGGGGGGATGCACAATTTTGCAATAGGTGCACAGGCCTTAAAACCAAAAGCTTTTCTCAAGCAGTAAGGCTGGAATTCCAAATATGAACTATAAAGAATGAACTATAAAGTTTAAAGGAATTTGAGGAGAAACGTGATCCATAAAAATGTAATTAGAGGAGAATTCCCTGGCTTAGAAGTTTTGGAATTTGCAAATTGGATACCCAGTGGAGAATTATGTTTAAAAAAAGTAATGAGAAAAGAAAAAGTTGGCCCAGAGAATAAGAATGATGTTTAACTTCTATTTACAGCTGCTTTATTCAGGGATGAAATTACACTATAAAACTCACGATCACACTCCAAATATCTCACATATGCTATGCTGTGAAGCTGTCAACAAGTCTGATTAGCACATACCAGAACTAAGCTCAGAATTATGCATGAGTGTACTGTTAGTGACATGGAATCAGACTGTGTGATGCTTCTGCCAAGTGAGAGGAATGGAATGATAAGCATTGTGAAAGAAGTTGGCTCCTTGTCAACACACTTCAGGGAGCTTGTTTGTTCCTTGATGATCTGCATTCAAAGTAACAAAGTGTTATCAATCTGCTTGTAGCTGTTAATGGTTTTTGCATAGTACTTGAGGGCTACTAACACCCCCTTACCATTTCAATTGCTGCCAGAGTAATAATAAACTACTCACAACTTTTCAAACAATTTCTTTAAGCAGTTTTGACTCCTGTAAATTACTATTAAGGTATTAGCAGTGCTTTAATTTTATAAAACAGAAAGGATGAAGATGCTGCTGTCCGTGAAAAAAAGGGGGCAATCTGAAACTGTGGAACTCAATGTTGAGCCTAATTGAAAACTGAGGTGCAGGAGGCTGAGGACAGAGAGGTCAGATTCAGAGTGGGGCAGAAAATTACGATAACAGGTAACTGAAAGCTTGAGGCATGCTTACGGGCAGGAAGAAGGCGTTTTGAAAAAGGGTCGCGCAATCCGTGTTTGGACTCCCCATTGTAGAGGAGACCACATCATAAACAGTGAATGCGGTACAGTAAATTGACAGAAGTACAGGTAGATTTCTGTTTTAGCTGGAAGGAGCGTTTGGGACCTTGGATGAGGAGGAGGGAGGAGGTAAAAGGGCAGGTGTTGCATCTCCTGCATATGCTTGGGAAGATGCTGGGGGTAGAGGATTGGTGTTGGAGGAATTGAGGAGTGGTCCATGTGTTTGGGAGTGAATGACACTTTCAGAATGTAGAACGTCCTGATCACCCATCACTCCTGTGCTGGCCAAGCTACATCGGCTCCCAATTAAACAAGACCCCAATTTTAAAATGCTCATCCTTGCTTTCAAACCCTTCTAGGGTCTCGCTGCTCCCTATATATAAAATCTCCTCCAGTTCCATAACCGTCCAAGATATCTACTCATCAAATTTCAGCCTCCTGAGCATCCCTGATATTAATCACTCCACCAGGCATCTAGCTGCTTAGATAAATTAATATCTGGAATTCCGCCACTAACCATCACCACCTCTCCTTCCTGCTTTTAGACATTCCTTAAAACCTACCTCATTGACCAAGCTTTTAGCTATTGTCTTTTGTGGTTTGGTGTCAAACTTTGCTTTATAACGTTCTTGTGAAGCACCTTGGGACATTTTATTACATTAAATTCACTATATAAATGAGTTGTTGTTAGGAAACATGCAGCAGACTTTCGGATGTGCCCAGGTTCACTGAGGGTGGAAGATGGGAGCCTTGGCAGGGGAATATTGAAATAGTTGAGTCTGGTAAATAATACTGAAATATTGTAGGTGAAACTCAGGATATGCTTTCATTTAAAAAAAATATTCATTTATTTTTTGGGATGCCAGGGACATCATTTATTGCCCACTCTAATTGCCCTCGAGAGGGTGATAGTGAGCCACCATCTTAAACTGTTCTTTCTGTAGGACAAAGGTGCTCCCACAGCACTGTTAGTTAGGGAGTTCTAGATTTTGGCCCATGAAGACATAGCGATGTGTGGCCAAGACAGGATGGTGTGACCTGTTGGGGAGCTTAAAAGCGTTAGCGTTCCTGAGTGTCTGCTGTCCTTGTCCTTCTAGGTGACAGAGGTTTGGTTTGGGAGATGCTGTCGAAGAAGCCTGGGTGAGTTGCTGCAGTGCATCTTGTACATGCTGTGGTCACTGTGTGCTTTGGTGAAAGGAGTAAATGTTTAATGAGGTGGATAGGGTGCTGATCAAGTGGGCTGCTTTGTCTTGGATGGTGTTGAGCTTCCTGAATGTTGTTAAAACTGGATCCATCCAGGCATGTGGAGGGTATTCCACCATACTCCTGCATTAAAGATAGTGGACAGGCTTTGGGGGTCAGGAGGTGAGTTACTCATTGCAGAATATGCCCTTGTAGCCAAGTTATTTATGTGCCTGGTCCAGTTAAGTTTCTGGTCAATGGTAACCCCTAGGATGTTGATATTGGGGGATTTGAAAATGGCAATCTCATTAAATGGCAAGAGAAGATGCTTATCTTTTCCCTTGTTGGAGATGCCTGGCCATTGTTTGGTGTGACTGTTGCTTGCCACTTATCAACGCAAGCCTTGCTGCATGTGGGAATGGCCTGCTTCAGCATCTGAGGAGCTATGAATGGAACTGAGCACCATGCAGTCATCAGCAAACATCCCCATTTCTGACCTGGGAACAGAGTAACAGTCATTGATGAAGCAACTGTAACAGTAGGGCCTAGGACACTATCCTGAGGAATTCCAGTGGCGATTAATATATATCAAAAAGAGCAGTGGTTCCAACACCAGTCATTGGGGTGGGGGGCACCACTGCATATCTCCCAACAGTCTGAAAAACAATGGTTAACCACTACTTTCTGCTTTTTGTCACTAAGCTAATTATGTACCAATGGAATCCTTTAATCCCAAGGGTTTTGCTAACAAGTCTATTGCATGATATTTTATCAAACGTCTCTTGAAAGTCCATATACACATCAACTAGACTACTCTCACCAACCCTCTCCCTTATCTCTTCGAACTATATATCAAGTTAGTCAAACATGATTTGCCTTGCACAAGCTCATCATGCCCATTACTAGCCCATATTTTCCAATGCTAATTAAGTTTGTCCCAAATTATTATCTCTAAAGCTTTCCCCACCTTTGACAATTGGCGGGTTGGCCTGTAATTACCAGATTTATCTTGCTGTCCTTTTTTTTTAAATAGTGAAGGATTATTTCCATTGGTCTCTACTTGCAATAGGGAAGTGGCCAGTGCATTCTACACTGAAGTAGCCCAGGTTAGGCAAAGGCCTAGGCATCAGAGCTTGCTGCTCCCTGAGCCAATCCACTCCAATGTGGCCATGCCAATGCTATCCACCTGTTAAAGTGGACAGTCCCCTAAAAAAAAGATAACTAAAGCAACCACATATGCCCTATCAAACCCCCTCCCAATCAACAGTTGAGCGATATTAGGTGCTGAAAATGCACAGACAAGAAGTGGAGAGAGAAGCAGAGTTAACATTTCAGGTTGATGACCTTTCATCAGAACGTGACACATTAATTGTCTCTTCCTTGCCATAAATACTGCCTGAAATGCTGAGTGTTTTCAGCATTTTCTAAGAGATTTCCAGCAGCCTACAGTATTTTATTTTCTGAGCAGAATGATAGCAGGTATCAGCAACATTGCCACAGGCAACAGCTACCCGGATTTGAGTTCTTCATCAGTGCTGAGTTTGAGCTGGTCTGTGGGCCGCTAGAAGAGTGTAAGCCCATGAACGGCTGATGCAGGATCTGACAGTGTGCTGTAGCTGGAGCTGTTCCTCCAGAGCTGAAATCCACCACACTGAATATTTTAAATAATGAGCTGCAGGATTGGTTTAATGAGGTGCACTTCATTCACTGAGAGCGGCTGAGGGTGAAGTCACTGCAAGTGATCTGAAATTACGAGGCGTAAGGGCTGGGGTTAAAGTGGCCTGCTTCATGCACAGAATGACATCATGAGTCAAGTAAAAACTAAGCCGCTAATCACTCCATCGAACGCATCACTCTGGGTGAGAGCTGGGGTGACTGGTAGGACATTGTGTGTGAGTTACAGGTTGTTAACAGGTTTATGGGATGAAAGTATGGTTGGTGGAATCACCTTTTTTCCAATACGAAGTGAATAGTGACAGTCGATGGAATTTTGTGAAGCTCCCAGGAGTGGGGAATGAGGCATTTAATCGAGCGGGTGGCAAAATATCAGCTTCCCAACACTGGGATGGAAGTTGGATATTAAGTTGACGGTAAATTGATGGCAGATTGTGCTTCCTGATGTCAAGTGGCGGGTACCTATTTTTAATACGTTAGCATGTCATGCAGACTCCATAAACCACATGGTCACCAGGTTAAATTGTACCTTTGGGATTAAATATGCAAGCGAGAAATGCGTGCCTTCAGATTCATGCCTGGTTAAAGATGGCATGCAGCAGGCGAGGTAGTCTTCCTGGTGGATTGGAACTGAGTAGATGTTGCATTTCTTGTATGGGGAACTTTGTCGAACAAGGGGAAAGGAGGCATTGGTGCATTGAGATTGGGTGGCCGCTGTGAAAGGGGCATGGCTGACTTGGTGGGGGGTGTGGGGAGGGTGGGAGGTGGCAGCTCTACAAAGGCTAGACTGCACAGGGAAGGTCAATGTCTGGCAGGTCAAACATGAATGTGGGGCGATCAAGGGAAGGTCAAGGTTAACGTTAAGGATAAAGAGGCCAGATCAAGAATGATAGAGGGAGGGTCGAGGATGACGGATAGCAGGTCGAGGGTAATGGGGGCAGTTCCAGTTTGCTGGGATCTGACTGATGGTGGCGGGGGTGGAGTTCAAGGTTGAACAATCGATGAGAGGGGGTGGATCAAGGGTTACCAAAGGCAGATGGAGTGATGGAGACAGGCCAGTGACATCCTCATTGCATCCAGATCGAGGTCCCTGCAAGGGAGTGGGTGCCAGGATGGTGCTGTTTAAATATGGTACCCGGACCTTCAAACCTGTAAGGCAATGGTAGGACCAGCAACTTCTGCCCAGCCCCACTGCATGTTTGGCCGGGGCCCTCGCCTTTGCGTATTTAATTGGCTGCCTGCCGCATGATGGAACGTGGGCAACCATTCCGGTCCCACTGCCAGGATCTCCGGTGGGAATGATTCAGCCCATTGTCGAGCCTTCCAGATTTTCTCCGTCTAATGATGACGCTTGTTGCACACGTACCAGACTCTCCAGTATGGGGTGGGGGCCAGGTGTGGGGAGGGGTGGGGGGCGGTGTGGGGGGTGGGGGGGGAGGCGGTGCAGTTGGGGTGGTGGTCAGGGGAAAGGGCATGAAAGATCCTGATCCAGGATGAACAGATAGGGAAGAGTGGGATATAGATCAGAGAAGGATGTGGTGGTGGGTGGATGGGGTCAGGTTTGCTGGGCAGGGCAGGTGTGACAGAGAATGTGATTCCAGCTTCCCATCTGGGTCACATATTTTTAAATCATTTACAGGATGTGGGCTTCGCTGGCTGGGCCTGCATTAAAAGTCAACCACATTGCTGTGCACCTGGAGTCACATGTAGACCAGACCAGGTGAGGGGAATTCCTAAGGGAATTAGTGAACCAGGTGGGTTTTTACAACATTCGACAACGGTTTCATGGTCATCATTAGACTTTTTAATTCTAGATTTTTATTGGATTCAAATTCCACCATCTGCTGTGGCACAATTTGAACCCAGGTCCCCAGAGCATTACCCTGGGCCTCTGGATTAGTAGCCCAGCGACAATACCATTGCACCATCACCTCCCCCTCATTCTCCCTCTCAGCCTCTCCTCTTTAGACCTGGATCCTGTTCTTTCTCCACACTGTTCTCTGTGCTCGCCCGACCTCCTTAATCCCCCCTCCGATTCCACTCCCACAATCCTTTCTTCTCAATTCCCCCTTTGATCCCTTTCCCACGACCCTATCTTCTCTATCCCCACTCCAATCTCACACCCAAGGCCCTGTCTCCTCTATCCCCGCTCTGATCCCACTCCCACGACCCTATCTTCTCCATCTCCATTAGGCTGCCCTCTCTCCCTGACCTTCTCTACCCCTTGATCATTCCTCTAACCCCTAACCTCTTTCCCCTCTGATCTCCTCAGTCCCCTCCCATCCCTCAGTACGATGCCGCCCCCATCCTGATCTCCTCTCACCCCATCCAACGTCCTCTTTCCACTCCTTGATTTCCTCTGTCTACTCTCCAATCTCCACTGTCCAATCTCCTGACATTTTCCAGGCAAGCTGATAGAAACCGGCGGCAACAGGGAGGTTCTTCGGTCTCCATGCCAGCGGTCATTGCACACAATCAAACTGTACAGTGATCCACTCAGACACATTTTGAGTAATATGTCCAGTTTCAATCACAGAAACAGTGACGTTCAAATCCTGGATGCAGAACAGAGAAGAGTGACATGTCTGACCCCTAGTGTCCAAGATTGGAGTTACAAGGAAAGATTGGGGAGCCTGGGCCTTAGTCTGGATAGGAGGCCTCTAGAGGTGATATTAAAGGTATAATAGATTGAAAAATGTACAGAAAAAATTAATTCAGTACGCTACTTTAAATTAAAACTGTTAGGAGTAAAACAAGGAAACAGATTCAATTGAGTAAAAGGTAACTTAGCCTGACAATACAAAATTAAGGCCTATATCTATTTTGGCATTAATATTACACCTGCCAACTTGAGGAGTGCTTTGTTTTTTTTCCAAATGTTATGTTATCTAACAACAACGCAACTTAGTAACAGAAGCTACATTTTGGTATGAACATGCATGCTCTGACCTGAAATCTCAAAATATTTAATTAATGTTAAGTGCGGTTACCAAGGAAAATAATTATAGCGTCATTGAATCATAGGATGATAAGAGTTCAGAAGGAGGCCATTCAATCCTTCATGTCTATGCCATCTCTCTGTAAGAGCGACTCTCCTAGTCCCACTCCCCTGCCTTTTCTCTGTAGACTTGCCCATTTTTTCTCTTCAGACAATCATTCAATTCTCCTTTGAAGGCCTTGATTGAATCTGCCTCCTTCACATTCTCTGGCAGTACATTCCAACCCTAACCACTTGTTGGTGGAAAAAAGAGTTTCCTCCCGACACCATTGCTTTTTTTTGCCAGTCACCTTAATTTGGTACCCTCTGGTTCCTGACCCTTCCATCAACAGGAACAATTTCTCCCTATCTACCCTCAAGAAAGGTGAAGAAAATAGAATGAAACAATAGAAAGACCCAAGAAATTGTCCATACAGTTCCTGGTGCCACGCGCTAGTGAATATAAAAATAGGAGGTTAGTCCAGATGAATGCGTGGCTGTAGAGATGGTGCAGGAGGGAGGGCTTTAGATTTCTGGGACATTGGGACCATTTCTGGGGGTGGTGGAACCTGTACAAGGTGGATGAGTTGCCCCCGAACCAGAATGGGACCAACATCCTTGTGGGGAGGTTTGCTAGTGCTGTTGGGGTGGGTTTAAACTAACCTGGCAGGGGGATGGGATCCTGAGAGGAGGTTCAGCAGGGGGAGATGCACAGCCAAAATTAGAAGGGAGAGCAAGTGAGTCTGGAAGGCATAGAAATTATAGGCCAGTTAAGGCACAAGGGAGTTTGGCAAGGTTGGATGGTATTTATTTTAATGCAATGAGTCTGACGAATAAGGCAGATGAGTTGAGGGCACAAGTTAACACATGGAAGTATGATGTCATTACTGTCACTGAGACATAGTTGAGAGAGGGCCAGGATTGACAGCTCAATATTCCAGGATATAGGATCTTCAGGTGAGACAGGGAAGGAGGTAAAAGAGGAGGGGTTATCACAATATTGATCAAGGAATCAATTACAGCAGTAAGGAGGAATGACATCTTAGAAGGCTCCTCAAATGAAGCCACATGGGTAGAACTGAAAAACAAAAAAGGAGCAATCACATTGTTGGAAGTGTACTATAGACCCCCAAACAGTCAGAGAGAAATAGAAGAGCAGATATGTAGGCAAACTTCAGAGAAGTGTAAAAATAATAGGGTAGTAATAGTGGGGGACTTCAACTTCCCCAACTTTAACTGGGTTAATCATAGTGTGATAGGTTTAGAGGGAGCGGAATTCTTAAAATGTATCCAGGAGAGCTTTTTAAGCCAGTACGTAGAAGGTTCTACAAGAGAGGTGGCAGTCCTGGACTTAATTTTAGGGAATGAAGCCAGGTAAGTGGTAGAGGTATCAATGGGGGAGCATTTTGCAGATAGTGATCATAACTCCATTAGATTCAAGATTGTTATGGGAAAGGACAAGGATGGGCCAGAAATCAGTGTTCTAAATTGGGGGAAGGCCGATTTTAATAAAATCAGATATGATTTCACCAGAGTGGACTGGGAGCAGCTACTTTTAGGTAAATCTGCGTCAGAGCAGTGGGACTCATCCAAGAAGGAAGTAGAGAGAGTACAGGGCCAACATATTCCAGTAAAGATAAAGGGTAGGACCAACAAATCCATGGAACGCTGGATGTCGAGGGATATACAGGATTGGATAAAGAGAAAAAAGGAAGCTTATGGCAGATTCCGAGGGCTCAAAACAGCAGAAGCCGTAGAGGAGTATAGAATGTGTAAGGGGGAACTTAAAAAGGAAATTAGAAGAGCAAAAAGGGGTCGTGAAAAAACATTGGCAGGTAAAATAAAGGAAAATCCAAAGTTATTTTACAAGTACATTAAGAGTAAGAGGATAATTAGGGAAAGAGTAGGGCCCATTAAGGACCATTGTGGTAATTTGTGTGTGGAGCCAGAAGACGTAGGTAGGGTTCTAAATGAATACTTTATGTCGGTGTTCACAAGTGAGAAGGATGACGTGGGTATGGAAATGAGGCAGAAGGACTGTGATATGGTTAAAGAAATTAGCATAGGAAGAGAGGAGGTACTAAGTGATCTGGCAGGCTTAAAAGTAGTTAAATCTCCAGGCCTGGATGAAATGTATCCCAAGCTGTTGAGTGAAGCTAGGGAGGAGATAGCAGGTGTGCTGGCAATAATTTTCAATACCTCTCTGGCCACAGGAGAGGTGCCAGAGGACTGGAGGACAGCCAGTGTGGTACCATTATTCAAGAAGGGAGGAAGAGATAAACCAGGGAATTACAGGCCAGTCAGTCTAACCTCAGCGGTAGGGAAACTATTGGAAGCAATTCTGAGGGACAGAATTAATCTACACTTGGAGAGGCAGGGATTAATCAAGGACAGTCAGCATGGTTTTGTTACAGGGAGATCATGTCTGACCAATTTGTTTGAATTTTTTGAAGAGGTGACCAGGTGTGTAGATGAGGGCATTTGACGTCGTCTACTTGGACTTCAGCAAGGCTTTTGATAAGGTCCCACATGGGAGACAGATAACAAAGGTAAGAGCCCTTGGGATCCAAGGCAATTTGGCAAATTGAATCCAGAATTGGCTGAGTGGCAGGAAGCAGAGGGTGATGGTCGAGGGGTGTTTTTGTGACTGGATGCCTGTGTCCAGTGGGGTTCCACAGGGATCAGTTTGGTCCCTTGCTGTTTGTGATATATAAAACGATTTAGACTTGAATAATGGAGGGTTGATCAGTAAGTTTGCGGATGACATGAAAATTGGTGGGGTGGTAAATAGTGAGAAGGTTAGCCTTAGATTACAGGAGGATATAGACGGGCTGGTCAGATGGGCTGATCAGTGGCAAATGGAATTTAATCCGGATAAGTGTGAGGTGATGCACTTGGGCAGGACAAACAAGGCACGGGAATACACGATGAACTGTAGGACCCTGGGAAGTACCGAGGATCAAAGGGACCTTGGTGTTCATGTCCACTGGTCCCTTAAGATAGCGGGAAAGGCAGATAAGGTGGTTAAGAAGGCATATGGGATACTTGCCTTTATTAGCCAAAGCATAGAATATATGAGCAGGGAGGTTATGCTGGAACTGTATAAAACGCTGGTTAGGCCACAGCTAGAATGTTGTGTGCAGTTCTGGAATCCGCATTATAAGAAGGATGTGATTGCACTAGAGAGAGTGCAGAGGAGATTTACCAGGAGATTTGCCTGGGCTGCAGAGTTTTAGCTATGAGGAGAGATTGGATAGAATGGGGTTATTTTCCTTGGATCAGATGACATTGAGGGGGGACATGATTGAGGTGTATAAAATTATGAGGCATAGATAGGGTAGAGAGGAAGGAACTATTGCCATTGGTGGAGGGATCAATAACCAGGAGGCATAGATTTAAGGTGAGGGGCAGGAGTTTTACAGGGGATGCGAGGAAGAATTTTTTCACCCAGGGGGTGATGGGAACCTGGAACTCACTGCCTGAAAAGGTGGTAGAGGCAGAAGCCCTCATAACATTTAGGAAGTATTTGGATGTGCACTTGCGATGCCATGGCATACAAGGCTATGGGCCTAGTGCTGGAATATGGGATTAGAATAGTTAGGTACTTGTTTGATTGATGCAGACTTGATGGGCCGAAGGGCCTTTTTCTGTGCTGTAGACCTCTATGACACTATGACCCTATGACCCTATGGCCTTGGCTCTGGTTGGCCTCCACAGAGGAAGCGCCACTGCCTCCATTTACCAAGGCTGAAAAACAGTTTGCGAGCGAGACACACTTGGGGGATTCACTCACTATGTGCCTGGTCCCCGTCTTCTGTCTGACGTCATCCATTCTTGCTCTGCTTCCACTTCTTAAGCTACGAAGTCTCGGTGTTTTATCCTCTGTCCCGAAGTCTCGCTGTTTTAGCCTCTCTGTCTGAAGTCTCGCTGTTTTAACCTCTCTGTCCCGAAGTCTCGCTGTTTAAACCATTCTGTCCTGAAGTCTCGCTGTTTTAACCTCTGTCCCGAAGTCTCGCTGTTTTAACCTCTCTGTCCTGAAGTCTCCCTGTTTTGACCTCTCTGTCCCGAAGTCTTGCTGTTTTGACCTCTCTGTCCCGAAGTCTTGCTGTTTTGACCTCTCTGTCCCGAAGTCTCGCTGTTTTAACCTCTCTGTCCTGAAGTCTCCCTGTTTTGACCTCTCTGCCCGAAGTCTTGCTGTTTTGACCTCTCTGTCCCGAAGTCTTGCTGTTTTGACCTCTCTGTCCCGAAGTCTCGCTGTTTTAACCTCTCTGTCCCGAAGTCTCGCTGTTTTAACCTCTCTGTCCTGAAGTCTCACTGTTTCAACCTCTCTCTCCCGAAGTCTCGCTGTTTTAACCTCTCTGTCCCGAAGTCTCGTTGTTTTAACCTCTCTGTCCCGAAGTCTCATTGTTTTAACCACTCTGTCCTAAAGTCTCGCTGTTTTAACCTCTCTGTCCCAAAGTCTTGCTGTTTTAACCTGTCTGTCCCGAAGTCTCGCTGTTTTAACCTCTCTGTCCCGAAGTCTTGCTGTTTTAACTTCTCTGTCCCAAAGTCTCGCTGTTTTAACCTCTCTCCCAAAGTCTAAATGTTTTAATCTTTCTGTCCCAAAGTCTCACTGTTTTAACCTCTCTGTCCTGAAGTCTCGCTGTTTTAACCTCTCTGTCCTGAAGTCTCGTTGTTTTAACCTCTCTGTCTCAATGTCTTGCTGTTTTAACCTCTTGTCCCAGAGCCTTGCTGTTTTATCCTCTCTCCCCGAAGTCTCATTGTTTCAGGATAATAGACATAAATCCTGGGTATGTCTTCCTACTACTTCTGGCTCTCAAAGCCTTTTCATTTTCTTTATTTTCCATTTTTCAAATGGGCACAAGGGTGCACAAGTGGCTGCCCCTATTGGCTGGTGTCTTTATCCTGACAGACCTGAGGTTTGGGCGATAGGCTTTCTGAATCTGTGCCTGAAATAAAGGATGAATGGTTGCAGCTCTGAAGAACTGAATTATCACAATTAAAGCCCTAGTTAGGGCTGAAAAGGTAGCAGTAATCAGTGTTGCCCTCATGTGACTTTGTTTCAAGGCATCTCCATAAAGTGTAGCTAATCACCAGTAAATTGGTCATCAGTGGGACTTGAAAACATGCCATCCAAGGAGGATAAAGAAAATCTCTGGGCGTGGCCTCTTCATACATCATTATTTCAAATATGTAGAAAGATATAGATGGATTGATAACATGCAAGCAGGGACCAGTACAGTATTTTTTTTAGCTTTGAGCATTTCAGAGTTATGAGCCTCTGGATCATTGACACCCATAGGATAGTCAACAATATTATCATACATTGAGGTGGGGAAAGTAACAGAGAGAAGGGTAGATGTACAGAATTAGTTACCAACAATCTCTTATTTAAGAGACTGAAAAGACAAGTTGTTCCCTGAGAGGATATCATTATCTAAATGTTCAGATGTGCATGTGCTGTGAAATATCTTTAATCTTTCCCAAATTAAGCTCTTGAAAGCATTTTAAACACTATCTAAATTGCTGTTTTCAAACATGTAACATTAAACCCAAGGTAAATACCCTGTGATTATCGTTTTAAACAGAGCCTCTTTACGATTCCTTTAACAGCCACAGGTTTTTAAATAGGTCATTTTGGCAAATCCTCAATGAGGGGCCTCCCATTATCCTTTTTATGCTGGCGGACAAGTGCAATTATTAGCTCTAAGGAACACAACAAAACATTTGTAATGAACTATTAAAGACTAAAGCCCCAATTTCTCTGACGTTGCAAATTCAAGATTATGGTCATGGGTCCTGTGGTGGGATCAAAATTGATTCTGGTGTTAGCATCAGATTCATTGTGTCTATGCTGTGCAGCTATATGAGATTTTCTCATTAAGGTTTAACAGTTTTCAGTTTCCTGGCCCTAACAATGTCTCTTAATCATGGACATCCGAGCTCTCTACACAGAGATAAAAACAAAAAAACTGCGGATGCTGGAAATCCAAAACAAAAACAAAAACAGAATTACCTGGAAAAACTCAGCAGGTCTGGCAGCATCGGCAGAGAAGAAAAGAGTTGACGTTTCGAGTCCTCATGACCCTTCGACAGAACTTGAGTTTTTCCAGGTAATTCTGTTTTTGTTTTTGTTTTCGAGCTCTCTACACCTCCATCCCCCCACCAGGACAGTCTGAGAGCTCTCCACTTCTATGAATAGAGGCCTAACCAGTTCCCAACCTCCACCACCCCGCTCCACCTGGCTGAACTTATTCTCACATTGAGAAACCTCTCCTCCAATTCTGCTCACTTCTTCCAAATAAAAGCTGATGCTATGGTTACCCGCATGGGTCCTAGCTATGCCTGCCTTTTTATGGGATCTATGGAACATTCTTTGATCCAGTCCTACTCAGCACCCATCCCCACTTCTTTTTCTGGAACATTGAAGACTGTATCAGTGCCATTTCCTGCTCTCGCCCTGAACTGGAAGACTTCATCAACTTTGCTTCCAATTTCCACCCTTGTCTCACCTTCACATGGTCCATCTCTGACTCTTCCCTTCTCTCGCTTGACTTCTCTGTCTCAATTTCTGTGGATAGGCTATTAACGAATATTCACTATAAGCTCACTGACTCCCACAACTACCTCAATTACACTTCCTGTAACCTTCGATGCAACCTTCCACACTAGTGTTTCCAAAATGTCTTCCTTATTCCTCAACCGAGGATTGCCCACTGCTCCCCACCCCCACCATTGTAGTTTACAGGGCCAGCAACCATGTCCATTCCATTTCACACACTTCTGCTCTCACTCCTACTCCCACACCATCCAAAGCTATGATAGGGTTCCCCTTTTCCTCATTTGCTGTCCAACCAGCCTCTGTATTCAGTGGATCATCCTTCACCATTTCAGCATAATGCCACCACCACTAAACAGATCTTATCCTCCTCTCTCCTTGCAATATTCTGAAGGAATCATTCTCTCCATGATATCCTGGTCCACTCCTCAGTCATTCCCAACTCTCCCTCCCTGCCCTGCGATACCTTTCCATACAAGCGCAGGAGATACCACACCTGTCATTTTACTTCCTATTTCCTCATCATCCAAGTACTCCCCCCGCATTAAACAAGTTTTTTGTATCGCCTTCAATTTAATACACAGTTTTTACTGCTCATAATGTAGTCTCCTCTACATTGGCGAAACCAAATGCAGACTGGGTGACTGCTTTGCTGAACATCTCCATTCAGTCCGCAAGCTGAACCTGAGCTTCCTGTCACTTATCATTTCAATTCTCCACCTCATTCCCACTCTGGCCTTTCTGCTCTTGGACTGTTCCATCTTCCAATGAAGCTCGAGAAACAGCACCTCATCTTTCAACCCAGCATTCTACAACATGTCTGGACATTGAGTTTAATAATTTGAGATCATAACCGCTGTCCACCTTTGGTTTCCTTTTCCTTTGCTGCTTTGTTTTCTTTCTCTTTCTTTTACAGCAAGCAGCTACTCAGGAACCTGCCATTCACACCTCCTCTAAACGCACCTTCTGTTCCTTTACTTGTCCCATGACCACTCCCTTTGGCTTTGCACCATGATCCGTTATCATTTAATCTCTCCTGTCTTCCACCTATCAAATACCTTCATTTTTGTTCTTTTTCCCACACTCCCACATTTCATTTGCTCAAAACCTAGAACAATCCAAACTTTTCCCAGTTCTGATGAAAGGTCACAGACCTGAAATATTAACTATGTTTTTCTCTCTCCACAGATGCTGCCTAACTTGCTGAGTATTTCCAGCATTCTCTGCTTTTATTTCTAATTAGGGTTGTCAGCCATACATAGAAAGGGGAGCTCTGGACTCCCACAGATCTTTTGGCACCTTCAAACTATGCAGGCACTAAGGGCTGCAGTTGAATGAAAGCACCCTGGGTGCTCATTAGACAATAGGCAATAATGTCAGAAACCACCCAGATGATTGGAAAAAGTGGTGCTCCTTTCTATTGATGTTTGGCGTCCTAATGGCCAAATGGTTTCTATATAAAATATATGTAAAAGAGTGAACGACAGAATTGTTACAATGCAGAAGGAGGCCATTTGACACATCGTGTCTGTGCCGGCTCTCTAAATGAACAATTCACCCAATGCTGTTCTCCTACCTTCTCCCCATAACCCTGAACATTCTTTTTTTTGCAGATAACAGTTTAATTCCCTTTTGAATGCCTCAATTGAACCTGCCACTGCCACATTCCCAGACAATGCATTCCAGACCTTAACCACTCGCTGCGTGAAAAAGTTTTTTCTCATATCGCTTTTGCTCTTTTGCCAATTACTCTAAACCTATGCCTCCTCATTCTCGATCCTTCCAAGAGTGGGAACAATTTCTCTCTATCCACTCTGTCCAGCCCCCTCATGATTTTGAATACCTCTGTCAAATCTCCTCTCAGCCTTCTTTTCTCCAAGGAAACAGTCCCAATTTCTCCAATCCACCTTCATAACTAAAGTTCCTCCTTCTGGGAACCATTCTCGTGAATCTTTACTGCCCTCTCTGCCTTTATATCCTTTCTAAACTGTGGCACCTAGAACTGGACGTAGTACTCCAACTGAGGCTGATCTAGCTTCTGATACAAGTTCAACATAATCTCCTTGCTCTTGCGCTCTAAGGCTTGACCTTTGCGCTCGTTGGGCATGTGTAGTCGGTGGGCCTGGGAGTGGATGGGAAATGGTGCCCCAACTATGATTGGTCCCCGACCAGGATTTCATGCTGGTTGGCAAATTAATGTTCGGCCAGTGTGAAAAGTGCACTGAGAAAGGCTCAGCACTGCCGATGGTGTTGGGAAGAGGGTGGGCACCAATGTTACTGCAGGTGCTGGTGAGCGCTTGCAGTGAGCTCCCTGAAGGCAGACAGCTGCCTCAGGGACCTGCAGACCACCACAGAATAAAAGAAAGCACAAAAATGCTGCAACAAATGTCCACGCAGCACAATCAAGCACTTGAAAGCACTCCTCATAAAAATACTGTCCCCAGATAATTCTTTTTACTTTATATCTGAATGGAGATTTCATCCTGCCCTTGGATAAGGTTTCATCAAAAATGTAAAGCCCTCCTGGCCAATTGGACCATCTGCCAACCGTAAGGTTGGACAGGCCACGGAAAATCGCTGACAATTGCATCGCTAATGAGCTTAATTGCCCGCTTAGTTGTTGGCGGGTGCTACTCTGACTGCCACGCGCGCCTGTCGAGCGAAATATCGCGTGAGCATATGATGATGCCGGGACGCTCGTCCGATGTTATCTTGCGCGATTTTATGCCCGTTCGGGCCAGGCACGCGCCTGCCCGCGGAATTTAAAACTCAGCCTTATGTCCCTATAAATAAAGCCTAGAATACTGTAGGTTTTATTAACCACTCTCTCAGCCTGTCCTGCCATTTTTAATGACTTATGCACATACACGCTCAGATCCCTCTGCTCTTGCACCTCTTGGGCAGAATTTTATGGTCTCACAGGTGGGTGTGCGCCCAACCCGACCAGGCGTAAAATGCACAAGACGATATCGGGCGAGTGTCCGAACACCATTGCGCACTGGCGTGATAATTTGCTGGGTGGATGCGCAAAAATCGGAAGCACCGTCAATTAAGAGGGCAATTAAACCCATTAACGGTGCAATTTTCTACAATGTTTTGAGGCCCGTCCAACCTTATGGTTGGCAGACAGGTGAACTGGCCAGGCGGCCTTTACGTTTTTCATTAAACCTCATCCAAGAGTGAGGTGAAATTTCCGTTATGAAATAAAATAAAAATAAATATCTGGGCACAGCATTTTTATGAGGTGTGCTTTCAGGTGCTTGATTGTGATGCATGGAGATTTTTTTTTCAGCTTTCTGCACCTGTATTTTATTATTCGCAGGTCAGCAGCTCCCTGAGGCAGCTGTCTGCCTTCAGGGTGCTCTCTCGCAGCACTCACTCACCCGCACCTGCGGTGATGTCATTGCCCGCTGCCTTCCTGCCCCCACCCTGGCAGCGTTGAGCTTTTCAGCGCGCGTTTCAAGCTGCCTGCCCATTAATTGGCCAACCAGTGTGAAACCGTTTCCCGGCTGCTCCCAGGCCCGCCGCTCACATACTCCTGCCAAGGGTAAAATTCAAGCCCTTATCTTACAATTAAAGCTCAGCACGTTGGTGACCTTGAGAATTTCAGGAAAAGCCTGTAGGTCAGGCAGTGGTATGTGGCATAGCTCAATAGGCTGAATTTTCCCAACCCTTTGCCGATGTTCTGGGAGGTGGGAGGGCTGGCAATATGGTGGGGGCAGTTGTCAGGAGTGGAGCCTGACTTAATGCCAGTGGTGGGCACCTCAGTGGCAAGGCCACCAGTGAATTGCCTAATGAAGGGCCACTCCCTGTATTTTGCCCGTGACGGGAGCACCTGCTGCCACATGAGGGTGACCACCAGGTAAATCCTGCCAACTTCCCAGTGGGTTCCTGGAATAGGGGTGTGGAGGGCCCCTCAGGCAGCAATGGCTACCCTCATCCCCAAGTGGAGCCACCGGAACGACCCCACCTATTGCCCGCCACCACAAACCCGCGCCCACCCCCTCACCACGATCACCAGTCTGTCCACCTGGCTCCAGCTTCCCCAAAACAACTCACCACTCTTTGAGAGACCCTCGGCATTGAGGAGCCCTCTACTTCTTGCTGGAGCATTAGCAATGGCCACCACTAGGGGTGGCACTGCCCAGGCTGCTGAGCTGCTGGCCCTCTGGATGGGCTGGCCGGCTGTCCTCAATTAGATGGTGCCTCAGCAGCAGCTTATTGATTAACGCCACTGGCAAATGCCACCCTGCCTTTCACTGTCCACCAGCTCCTGCTTTCAACCCCAGCGGCAGGATTTGAAGGGAAAATTTCATCGCCACTGCCCTCTCAGCAGTGAAATAAGGATGTGAAAGACAGGAGTAAAAACAGAAGATGCTGGAAAAACTCAGCAGTTCTGACATCACCTGTGGAGAGAGAAACAGAGTTTTTCCAGCATTTTCTGTTTTTATTTCAGATTTCCAGCATCCCCAGTATTTTGCCTTTATTCTAGTGTGAAAGGACAGGACTCTGCCAATAAACCTGAGTAGGAATGGTGTATGTCTGTAAATGCGAATCCTAGGTTATTACAAGGAGTAAAAGAATACTACCTTTTGCCCTGACGATACTGTCCCCTTATTGATCCTCATCCAAGTCATACAATACTTTGGGAACAAACTGAGGATTAAAGTTTTTGGGTTATCACAACTTAAAATGTTAACTCTGTTTCTCTCTCCACAGATGCTGTCTGAACTGCTCAATATTTGCAGCATTTTCTGCTTTTATTTTTAAAGTTTCTCATTTGACAGACTCCACTAGCATCACCATTCCGACCGACCCTGCTGAACTTTGCAGGATTTAGTCTGATATAATAATTAAGGAGTTCTCTGAGCACCATTCACATTCACTATTAGAACCTCGCACCTGGGGGATCGCGTGGGACCTCTGGTGATCCCTATTTGCTGACCTACCCCTCCTTGGCAAGAACATTGTGAAGTCAAGAAGAAGCCAATTAGAAACTAAGTAGACATTATTGGACTGTCTTTATATCCCTGAGTTGACATATGGAGCAGACAAAGGGAGCTGGGTTTTCAATTGCCATTGGGGTGGAAATGGCCACGGGCACAATTTGAAAATTACACTCCTGGAGGGTGGGACTGGATTATGTAGGCGATACGGCACAGAAACAGGCCTTTTGGCCCAACCAGTCCATGCCAGTGTCCCAGCCTAACTTTGTTTAAATGTTGCAACTCCTGATTCACCCCCTGAGACCAGTTGTTTGCTTGATCCCCATTCCTCCCTGGTTAAACCGGTCACATTTTGTTGTCTTTGCAGTTGCCATGGCTCATCATAATATATTGTGAGTCCTTTATGTAATGTGTTGAAACTGCCATATTATTGTGCTGCTCGTCTACCCTTACTTACTCCTTGTCGTGACATCGTTTTGCCCTCATTTACCGATGACAACTTATATTTATATAATGCCTTTAACATAATGAAACATTCCAAGGTGCTTTACAGTAGCATTATTAAAAGAAAATGTGACACCAAGCCATGTAAGGAGATTTTAGGGCAGATAACCAAAAGGTTGGTCAAAGAAGTGGGTTTTAATTAGTGTATTAAAAGAGGAAGGCAAGGTAGAGAGGCAGGAAATTGTAGGGGGGGATTCCAGAGTTTGGGGCCTGGGCAATTGAAGGCAGAGCCACCATTGCCATTTAAGTGTCATTTATGCCACAAAGTTCCGGGTTCAAATCCCACTCCAGGGCTTGACACACAAATCAAGGCTGCTAATCCAGTGTAATACTGAGGGAATACTGCACTGTCAGAGGTGCCATCTTTTAGTTGTTAGAAAATTCTTTAACAGAATGTGGATGTCGTTGGCAAGGCCAGCATTTATTGCCCACCCCTAATTGCTCTCGAGAAGATGGTGGTGCACTGCCTCCTTGAGCTGCTGCAGTGCCTGTGGTGTAGGTACAGGAGCGGGCGTGGGCAGGCGCGCCTCCAGTCAGCACCCCCAATCGGGGGCGCACCGCTATTTTAGGTGGGCGGGCCAATTAAGGCCCGCCCAGCGTGACGTCCGCCAGGAAGCGTTATGCGCGCAGAAGAGCACACTCATCTCCCTGAGGCTACGTGCTGCCTCAGGGAGATTGGCATCAAATTCAAAAATGGTCAATGCACAAACATAAAATTTCCCTGACATGTGCCCTCACGTGACACTGTCACATGAGTTGGGACATGTCCATCACTTTTATTCAAACTTTTATTAAATTCTAAAAATCCCTCATGAAACCTCATCCTGCTTCATCCTGGCCGTGGATGAGGTTTCATGCTTTTTCTGAAGTCCACCAGGCTCCCGGCCTGTCCACCAACCTTAAGGTTGGGCGGGCAGGTCCATTAACCACTTGCATTACTTTTTAAATGGCCTCAATAGGCTGTTGGCAGGTTGGCGGGTGCACAGCTGACTCGGCTGCACCCCTGCCGACCTGAAAATTGAAATGGTGCGGGGTGACGTCTGGAGTTCCTCCCAATGTCATCCGCATCGGCGAGCGGACCCCGCCCTACCCCCACCCCCCACCCCCCGCTCACCGACCTCAATATCCTGGCCATAGTTTTTTATTATTCATTCATGGGATGTGAGCGTCAGTGGCTGGGCCAGCATTTATTGCCCATCCCTAATTGCCCTTGAGAAGGTGGTGGCAAGCTGCCTTCTTGAACCACTGCAGTCCATGTGGTGTAGGTACAGCTACAGTGCTGTTAGGGAGGGAGTTCCAGGATTTCGACCCAGCGACAGTGAAGGAACGGTGATATATTTCCAAGTTAAGATGATGTGTGGTTTAAAGGGGAACTTCCCGGTGGTGGTGTTCCCATCTATCTGCTGCCCTTGTCCTTCCAGATGGCAGCCGTCGTGAGTTTGGAAGGTGCTGTCTAAGGAGTCTTGGTGAGTTTCTGCAGGCACCTTGTAGATGGTACACACTGCTGCCACTGTGTATTGGTGGTGGAGGAAGTGAATGTTTGTGGAAGGGATGCCAATCAAGTGGGCTGCTTTGTTCTTAGTGATATCGAGCTTCTTGAGTGTTGTTTGAGCTGCACTCATCCAGGCAAGTGGAGGATATTTTATCACACTCCTGATATTCCATCACACTCCTGACTTGTGCCTTATAGATGGTGGACGGGCTTTGAGAAGTCAGGAGGGGAGTTACTCGCCACAGGATTCCTAGCCTCTGACCTACTCTTGTAGCCACAGCATTGATAATTCCAAGTCAGGGTGGTGTGCGGCTCAGAGGGGAACTTGCAGGTGGTGGTGTTCCCATGCATCTGCTGCCTTTGTCCTTCTAGGTGGCAGAGATTGTGGGTTTGTAAGGTGATGTCCAAGGAAGCTTGGTGAGTTGCTGCAGTGTATCTTGTAGATGGTACACACTGCTGCTACTGTGCGTCCATGGTGGAGGGAGCGAATGTTTAAAGAGGCGGACGTAATGCCAATCAAGCAGGATGCCTTGTCCTGGATGGTGTTGAGCTTCTTGAGTTTTGTTGGGGCTGCACTTATCCAGGCAAGTGGAGAGTATTCCATCACACTCCTGACTTGTGCCTTGCAGATGGTGGACAGTCTTTGGGGAGTCAGGAGGTGAGTTATTCATCGCACGGTTTCTAACCTCTGACTTCTCTTTTAGCAACAGTGTTTATATGGCTGGTTCTGTTCGGTTCCTGGTCAATGGTAATCCCCAGGATGTTGATAGTGGGGCACCCCGTGATGGGAATGCCATTGAATGTCATGGGGAGATGGTTAGATTCTCTCTTGTTAGAGATGGCCATTGCCCGGCACTTGTGTGGCGTGAATATTACTTGCTACTTGTCAGCCCAAGTCTGGATATTGCCCAGGTCTTGATGCATATGGCATGGACTGCTTCAGTATCTGAGGTGTCATGAATGGTGTTGAACATTGTGCAATCATTGGCAAACATCGCTACTTCTGACCTTATGATGGAAAGTCATTGATGAAGCAGCTGAAGATGGTTGGGCCTAGGACACTACCCTGAGGAACTCCTGCAGTGATGTCTTGGGTCTGAGAAGATTAGCCTCTAATAACCACAACCATCTTCCTTAGTGCTAGTTATGACTCCAACCAATGGAGAGTTTTCCTCCGATTCCTATTGACTCCAGTTTTGCTAGGGCCCCTTGATGCCACACATAGTTAAGTTCTGCCTTGATGTCAAAGGCAGTCACTCTCACCTACCTGGTTTACATTTTCTGCGTTTATTTTGATTTCAGATTTCCAGAATTTGTAACTTTATTTGAGTTCAGCTTTTTTGTCCAGGTTTGGACTAAGGCTGTAATGAGGTCAGGAGCTGAATGGCCCTGGCAGAACCTAAACTGAGCATCAGTGAGCAGGTTATAGCTTAGTGAGTGCTGCTTAATAGCACTGTTGACGACATTTTTCATCACTTTGTTGATGGTCAACAGTATCCTGATGGGATGGTAATTGGCCAGGTAATTGTCCTGCTTTTTGTGTACAGGACATTCCTGGGCAGTTTTCCACATTGCTGGGTAGATACCAGTGTTGTAGTTGTACTGGAACAGTTAGGCTAAGGATGCAGCTAGTTCTGGAGCTCAAGACTTCAGTATTATTGCCAGAATGTTGTCAGGGCCCAAGGCCTTTGCAGTATCCTGTGCCTTCAGCTGTTTCTTGATATCATGTGGAGTGAATCGAGTTGGCTGAAAACTGGCATCTGTAATGCTGGGGACCTCAGGAGGACGCCGAGATGGGTCACCCATTCAGGACTTCTGGCTGAAGATTGTTGCAAATGCTGCGACTTTGACGTTTGCACTGATGTGCTGGGCTCCTCCTTCATTGAGGATGGGGATGTTTGTGGAGCTTCCTCTTCCAGTTGCTTGTTTAATTGCCTACCACCATTCATGACTGGATATGGCAGGATTGCAGAGCTTAGATCTGTTCAGGTGGTTGTAGGAACACTTCACTCTGTCTGTCGCAAGCTGTTTTCGCTGTTTGGCATGCAAGTAGCCCTGAGTTGTAGTTTCACCAGGTTGATGCCTCATTTTTAGGCTTAACTCTGTCTGTCACATGCTGCTTCCATTGTTTGGCATGCAATTACTCCTGTGTTGAAATCCCTGGTGCTGCTCCTGGTATGCCCTCCTGCACTCTTCATTGAACCAGGGTTGATCCTTCGGCTTGGTGGTAATGGTAGAGTGGGGTAATATACTGGGGCATGAGGTTACAGATTGTGGTGGTATGCAATTCTGTTGCTGCTGATGGCCCACAGCAACTCACAGATGCCGAGTTTTGAGTTGCTAAATCTATTTGAAATCTCCCCCATTTAGCACGATGGTAGTGCCATACAACACGATGGAGGGTATCCTCAATGTGAGGAAGGGACTTCGTTTGCACAAGAACTGTGTGGTTGTCACTCCTACCAATACTGTCATGCTCAGATGCATCTGTGACAGGTAGATTGGTGACAATGAGGTCAGGTAGGTTTTTCCCGTTTTGCTGGTTCCCTCATCACCTGCCACAGACGCAGTCCAGCAGCTATTTTCTTTAGCATTCTGTAAAGAACCTAATTTTACTTTTCTTGGACTGTGGCTTTAAAATTGGACTGTGGCTTTAAAAACTACCATGGCTGCTGTTGAAAGACATGTTCACTGGAGCCGGATGAGGAATATGTACAATGTTGCTATCTCCTAGAATAGGGTGTGCCAGGTTGGACAAAATGGTGCTGGAAATGAGTTCTGAACTAAGGGGAACTGCCTAGCAACAACATTTTAATTGCTTCCTGATCAGATCATCCAATTTTTGTGCAATAGCAGTGAGCAGAGAGATCCTAGCTTGCAAAGAGAACATACCTGAAACCTTTCTCTCCTCTGTTTATAAGATTCCAGCAATTCAGCCATAAAAGCTACCTGGCTATCCTTCACATCTCTGCAAACTGCTTTTTCTGGAAAACCTCCCTATCAAGAGAAAAAGGGGAAAAACAGTAGAGACATTGAAAAGCAAGATTTCAACCAATGAACTACAGACTGAAAGTGCTGGAAGACCATCTCGTGTCATTAGCAACAAACTGCAAGGAATTCAGGAAGACATGAATCAAAATCAATCCATCTAATCCTGTACTCCAGATTGATGCTATTGAACTGTTTTATCTTGCCCTTAAAATCCATGTTTTGTATGTCTTATGTGGGTGTGTGTGTTTGTGTATAGGGGTTAAGAAGGGATAGAGCTTATGTTATAGAGTTAAAAGTTAGCATTTCATATTTCTTTCTTTTGCCATTTGTTTAGGACAATTCATTTAATAAACAGTTATTTACTTGTTAAGTTTACATACCTAGTGTACATATTCTGTTAGCCTAAATTAAACAGTTAGGTAGAATTGGGCAATTTGGTGGTCTAATCAAAATTTCCACAGTTGTTTCAGTTCAGGGAGCAGTGGGGCTTGATATTACAGTGCCCTATCCCCAGTGAGTCGTGACAATTCAGCCAGCTCGGTCAGTAGCAGTTCTATAGAGCCACTCTTGGTGATGGACATTGAAGTTCTCCACCCAGAGTACATTCTGCACCCTTGTCACCCTCAGATTTTCCTCCAGGTGGTATTCAACATGGAGGAGTCCTGACTCATCAGCTGAGTTGGAGGGGTGGTAGGTTGGTAACCAGCTGAATGTCAGAGGGACAGGACATACCCAGGGATGGTGATGATGGTGTCTGGGACATTGGCCAGAATTTCCAGCCCTGCCAAAGTCAACGGACATTTGAATAGCTTGCTGCATCCACCATGGGAGAACCAGCAATGATGGGGTCAGAAAATTCCAGCCATTGTTTGTGAGGCATGATTCTGTGAGTGTAACTATGTCAGTCTGTTGCTTGACTAGTCTTTGAGACAGGTTTCCCAATTTTGGCACAAGATTGATGATCCATTTGATTTTCATTCCTTTTTGTAGCAGTTTGATACAACTGAGTGGCTTGCTAGGGCATTTAAGAGTCAAACAGGTTTGGAGTAGTCACATGTGGCCAGAACAGCTAAGGGACAGCAGATTTTCTAAAGGGCATTAGTGTACCAGATGGGGTTTTACTATTGCTGAGCCTAGCTTTTTAATTTTTATTAACTGAATTTAAATTACACCAGATGGTGGATTCAAACCCATGTCCCCACACCATTAGCCTTGCCCCTGGATTACCAGCCTGCAACATTACCCTTATGCCACTGCCACCGCCTCCCCCTATTGTTGAGACATTAAACTGAGGCCCTATCTGTCTTCTCAGGTGGATGTAAAAGATTCCATTGTACTATTTTGAAGAAGAGCAAAGTAGCTATCCCCTGTGCCCTGGCCAATGTTTATCCTTCAATCAACATCACAAAAACAGATTGTCTGGCAATCAAAAACAAAAACAGAATTACCTGGAAAAACTCAGCAGGTCTGGCAGCATTGGCAGAGAAGAAAAGAGTTGACGTTTCGAGTCCTCATGACCCTTTGACAGAACTTGAGTGAGTCCAAGAAAGGGGTGAAATATAAGCTGGGTTAAGGTGTGTGGCGGGGGGTGGTTTGGGTGGGGGGAGAGAGAGAGAAGTGGAGGGGGTTGGTGTGGTTGTAGGGACAAGCAAGCAATAATAGAAGCAGATCATCAAAAGATGTCACAAGCAACAGAACAAAAGAACACATAGGTGTTAAAGTTGGTGATATTATCTAAATGAATGTGCTAATTAAGAATGGATGGTAGGGCACTCAAGGTATAGCTCTAGTGGCTAACATCTCATTACTGTTGTGGGAGTTTGCACTGTGCAAATTAGCTGCCACGTTCCCTACATCACAACAGTGGTGAAACATCAAACATACTCGATTAGCTGTAAGGTTCTTTGAGACATCTGGTGGCTGTGAAAAGCTCAATATAATTACAAGTCATTCTTTATCTTTTGCTCCCAACTGTGTGTATCCTACAAAAAGGGCAGAGTCTCTTTTTCCTTATCTAACAACAACGAACTGGTGCAGGTGGGGCATCACAGACAGGAAAACTGCCCCACTGGATTAGTATTTAGCAGGCCACTACACCTAATTCACTACATCAAAGTAGGGAGCCCAAATTAAAACTGATTGTCATTATGTGTGTTTCCCAGGAGTTTGGAGACCCAACACTGAATTGGGAGGCAGGAGTAACTGGTCCCACAAGGTAAGAGACTGTGGTGCTCTAGTAATCCAGAGACCCAGGCTAGCGCCCTGGGGACGTGGGTTCAAATCCCACCATGGCAACTAATGAAATTTAAATCCAATTAATTAATAAATTCAATCTCAGTAATGATGCCATGAAACTATCATCAATTGTCGCAAAAACCCATCTAGTTCATTAATGCTCTTTAGGGAAGGAAATCTGTTGTCCTTACCTGATCTGATCTACATGTGACTCTAGACATAGTAATGGGCTGACTCTTAAATGTCCTCTGAAATGGCCTAGCAAACCACTCAGTTGCCCTAAACTGAAAAAGAATAAAACCAGATGGACCACCTGGCACTGATAACGGCAAACCCAGCCCTGCTGACACTGCAAGTCCTCCTGACTAACATCTAGAACTTGTGCCAAAATTGGGAGAGCTGTCTCACAGACTAGTCAAGCAACAGCCTGAGATAGTCATCCTCACAGAATCATACTTTACAGACAATGTCCCGGACACCACCATCATCATCCCTGGGTATGTTCTGCCCCACTGACAGGACAGATTCACCAGAGGCGGTAGCACAGTGGTATACAGTCAGGAGGGAGTTGTCTTGGGAATCCTTAACATTGACTCTGGATTCCATGAAGTGTCATGGCATCAGGTCAAACATAGGTAAAGAAACTTCCTGATGATTATCATGTACCGTACCTCCACCACCCAGCACCCCCGCCACCTCCCCTCCCCCAAACCTACAACTGATGAATCAGTGCACCTCCATGTTGAACACCACTTTGAAGAAGCACTTGATGGTGGCAAGAGCACAGAATGTACTCTGGGTAGATGATTTCAATGCCCATTACCAAGAGTGGTTCGGTAGCACCACCATAGACTGGCTGAGTCCTAAAGGGAAAATCTGCCAGACTGACCCTGTGTCAGGTGGTGAAGGAATCAACAAGGTGAAAATCCTACTAACCCTGGTCCTTGCCAATCTACCTGTTGCAGATGCATCTATCCATGACAGTATTGGTAGGAGTGACCAGCAAATAGCTCTTGCGAAGACAAGTTCTGATTTTGTACTGAGCATACCCTCCATCATATTATGTAACACTATCAATATGCTAAATGGGATCCAGAATGAATCTAGCAGCTCAAATCTGGGCCTTCATGAGGTGCCATGGGTTATCGACTGCAGCAGAATTGCGTTCAACCACAATCTGTAACCTCATGGCCCAGCATATCCCTCATTCTACCATTGCCATCAAGCCAAGGGAACAACCCTGGTTCAATGAAGAATGCAGGAGGGCATGCCAGGAGCAGCACCAGGGATGTCAACACAGGATTAATTGCATGCCAAACAATAGAAGCAGCATGTGACAGACAGAGTTAAGCAATTTCGCAGCCAGTGGAAAGGTCAAAGTTCTGCGGTCCTGCCGCATCCAATTGTAAATGGTAATGGACAATTAAACAGCTAACAGGAGGCTGAGACTCCACGAATCTCTGGTTGCCCTTGAGGAGTTGGTGATAAACCACCTTCTTGAACCACTGCAATCTGTCTGGTGTAGGTATATCCACAGTGCTGTTAGTGGAGGAGTTCTAGGATTTCACCCCTGCAGCTGTGAAGGAGCAGTGACATAGGATGGTATGTGACTTAGATAGGAACTAGCAGGTGGTGGTGTTCCCAACTATCTGCTGCTCTTGTCCTTGGAGGTGGTAGAGATTGTGGGTTTGGAAGGTGCTGTTGAAGAAGCCTTGGTGATCTGCCACAGTGCATCGTGTATGATGCATGCTGCTTGTCACTGTGCATTGGTGGTGGAGGGAGTGAATGTTTAAGTTGATGGATGGGGTGCCAATCAAGTGGGCTGCTTTGTCCTAGATGGTGTCGAGTTTCTCGACTATTGTTGGAACTGCACTCTTTCAGACAAGTGGAGAGTATTTCATCACACACCTGACTTTGTGCCTTGTAGATGGTGGACAGGCTTTAAGGAGTCAGGAGGTGAGTTACTCGCTATAGTATTCTTAGTCTCCGACCTGCTCTTGTATCCACAGTATTTATATGGCTAGTCCAGTTAAGTTTCTGGTCAATGCTAATACCCAAATGTTGATAGTGGGGGATTCAGCGATGGTAATGCCATTGAATGTCAAGGGGCAATTCTCTCTTGCTGGAAATAGTCACTGCCTGACACTTGTGTGGCAGAAATGCTCATTGAAGGTTACTTGAACATATAATCAAGATTCCCTGAGGAAACTCGGGTGGATTTTTTGCAATATAACACTGACAACCATAATAATTCTGATGTATTTCTAGTGGTAAATCTGTTGATGAAGAGAGTCCAATTCAGGGTCTACACCCAGAACATCATCACATGTTCCTCTCCCCCATCTCCATTTTCACACTGACAGCCCTACTCCACATTACCAGTGCCCCTGCTGTAAAAAATGAAGGAGTTGGCAAGGATCTGAAGTTACTATAGCCAATGTTCAGACCAGAGGGCTGCAGGAGAAAGGCAACATACTGGCCAACATTTCTGGAGGACCCGTGTCTCCAGCAATGCCTGGCACACAATAAGGGAAATTAAGAGAGCATTGCCAGTTGCTTTGCAAGGGGAGCAATGCTCTCTTAATTCCCATTGTCATATGTTGAAAAGCCACCCATTGTGTGTGCGGCCCAGCCACAGGCACTGAATATCGGACAATTTTTGTTCCTGACTGTTCCTGAAGCTGCATTGCCTTTGGATGGAATCCTGTAGGAGGCCAAAGACGGAGAGGCCCGAATGAGAAGGGGAGGGTGAGTTAAATTGGCAAGCCACAGACAGCTCAGGTTCACACTTGTGTACAGAGAGAAGATGATTGCCAAGGATGTTACTGAATCTAGATTTGGTTTCCCCGCTTTGGAGGTAACTGCACCAAGAACAGTGAATGCAGTGGATTTATTAGAGGAAGGCATGTTTGGAGTCCTGGACAGTGGTGGGAGGAGATAAATAAATTGGTGCTACACTTTCTGCAGTTGCATGCAGGGTGACCAGTGCTGGAGGCTACTAATATCGGGGAGTATTGCAGTGAATGGGGGGGGTGGTGTGGGGGGGCAGCACGGTTGGAGGGAGGGTGGACGTCATCACGTACGGGATGGCCATATCACCTTCAGAGATTCAGTGCTGTTCGAGATACAGAGAGAGTATAGGGGGGAAAATGTCTGAAAAAAGACCTGTTTTTTGCATCCTGGTCACGTCAAGGCTGCTGCAGATGGGGAAAGGAGCGAGCACAGGCTCAGCTGTGCTTTAATAAGACAAGTGGGCTAAAGGTCAAAATGCTAGCTGTGAAGCCAAAGAGTGTACAAACGGTCTAAAAACCAGAGTGTTTGGTACAAAACCGCATGGTTGGCTGCCCTTGTTCCTCGAGGAAGAATAGCCACTGTACAGCTGGTTGTAGAGTGAACAAGGGCATCACAGAGGAGGCAGTCCCTTCAGAAAGCTAAGGTGAGGTGTGGCAAAAGTGAGCTGGAATCACAAGTGATAGAAATGATAGAAGATGATCTAGAGAATGAGGTGGCAGGCGTGGACAAAAAGGACCCTGCGGAGAACTGGAAGAATGCACAGGAACAGAGGTCCAGTAACAGAGGCGGACACAATCAAGAGTCCTGTTAATTTCCATGGAAGAGAAAACTTAGCCAAGAAAAAGGAGAATAATTTTGAAGCTTTGTTGTGGAAAATGGTGTCATTAAATTCAATGTGATGGATTTGGAAAAGTCACCCATTATGTTCTTTGTGGCTCATAATTGTTCTTGTCCCCCAGCATGAAACGGATAATGGGAGGCTTCTCACTGAGGATTTGTTAAACTGCCTATTTCAAAGCCAATGATTATTAAAGGAATTACAGGGAGGTGAGGTTTAATACAATAATATTGAGACACTTAACTTAGATGTTTACAATGCTTTTGTTGTTAATTAGTTCGTAAATTTGTAGGAAAGGTTGGGGCTAATTATTGAACATGCGTATTCGACAATTTACATAATACCATCCTTCTCAGGGAACAGAATAAAAGCTGCCTGCCAGTGTATTTCTTCAGTCACTTGTACGGAAAGTGAAAGAAAGTGAAAGATGGCAGGAACTTGGCTTTGTGTGTGTGCCCTTCTTTCTGCTGCTTTCTTCACCTCAACC
Source organism: Carcharodon carcharias (assembly GCF_017639515.1). NCBI lineage: Eukaryota > Metazoa > Chordata > Chondrichthyes > Lamniformes > Lamnidae > Carcharodon > Carcharodon carcharias. The sequence continues at coordinate 135,688,185 of NC_054468.1, read as the reverse complement.
TTAGCCTCAGATGGTAGTATTGAGGAGCTTGTTGGTCAGCCTGTGGAAGTGAATCTGGACGATGAAAGACTTCGACTAGCCGCTGACTTTCTTGAAACAGCCACTTCTCACTTCCACAATGAAAAAGTCACCATAAAGGAAGCTAAAGTACAGGTAACGCCATAGTGGGCCCTGCCTACATCAATTATTCATCTATGTCTCTCTCTGTGTACGTGGGATGTTGAATACCGGGGACGTTCCTTATCTTCCTTAGTAAGCAGAGGCAGGAGCCAAGTTTGAAGTTTAATGTATTGTCCCTCCTTGTGGTGAATACTCTGCTTAACAATTTACCAATGATTTTCTAAGGTTTGTGAAAATGACTTGCAGAAAGCTGTGACAACGCTGGTCACTGCTACCTCAGTGTCAGACTTTCACTGAGGCCAGAATTCTCTAGAGCTGAAGGCACAGATTATTCTTGGATGCCAGAAAGCTTTACAAGTCCTAAGTCTGCTAGGCTTAAAGTATTATTGTGCTGACTCAAGTATGCTGCATAGGTGCATCATGAAAAAGCTTGGTACCAGATTGAGCTCATTCACTCCAACAGTCCATATATGATTAGTAGAGTCACTGGTGTACCATATTCACAGAAATGGAACAGAAGAGCAGAAGAAAATGCTCAAAACGCTTGTAAAAACCCAGAAAAGTCATCTATTAACTTCATTGGCTTATCATTGACTTCATTTCTGTAAACCAGCGATACTAAGGATTAATATTACTATGTATTGCCTCAATTTATTTAATCTCTTGACGCTGTAAATAGCTACAGCTAACCTGGAATGTCTCCTTCATGGTGATTGGGTGAAAATCCAGGCTCTTATAGGGTGAGGTTAATGTAGCTTAAATATTAATAAAATTTGTTATCTTTGCTCAGGAGTGGTAGCACTCTCATTTCTGAATTAGCTAGTTGTGGGGTCAAATCAACAATTAAGGCAGTACTGCACTTTTGGGTGAGACATTAAATCAAGGCTTTGTCTGCTTGCTTTGGTAAACATAAGCAATTCCAAGATATCCTTTAAAAAGATTCTCTGACCATCAATTAGCTGTCAACCAACATCATTACAGATTAGCTGGTCATTTATCTAACTTCTCTACAGCGTAGCTGGCCATTTATCTAATTTCTCATTGTTGGATCCTGAAGCACACAAAATGGCTACTATATTTTCCTACTTAACAAAGGTGGTTACATTTTAAATTCAATTTGTTGGCTGTGACACTCTATAATGCTGTGAAGACATAGTCAGCATCGTGTGTAGATTTTTACCTGTAACCTCTTCTAATTCTGTTATTAATGAGGTCTCATCCATGTCCTGATTCTTTGAAGTCCTGAAGGGACCCAGTTTGGCAGTTTTTAAAATTTTCTCTCAATTTTAAAATTTTTGTCCGTGCTTTCAAATCCCACTATGGCCTGCTCTTCCCTACGGTAGTAACTTCCTCTTGCCCTATGAGAACTGTTCCTTCACCAGTTTCCTTCATCTCACCATTGGAGGTCATGCCTTTGGCCAGCTAGTTCCAAAGCTCTGGAACTCCTTCCCCAAAGCTCTTCACCACCCCCACAACCACTCCCCCACCTGCTTTAGGACACTGCTTAAAATTAATCTCTTTTACCAAGCATTTGGACATTTAACCAAATATCTGCTTTGGACTGTGCCAATTCCTTATTAAGGAGCACTGGAACATTTTATTATGCTAAAAACAATATATAAACACACCATAATCTCCCAGGGACGATAAAAAGTCATTTTCAAATACTCTTAAGAACCTAATCAACATGACTCCAGCCTCAGTTAATCGTTCTCACATTCAATGGCTGAAGAACACCAATAGTCATAATATCTTGGACAGTTATAATTCTTTGGTCAACAGGAACTTATAAGAAGATTTAATAATGCAATATTATGATTGATGTGTTAATATTGAATGGTTAAATTTACAAAGTTGTCTAATATTCAATCTGTTATTACTGTTATCAGGTTGTTGGTGGATTGAGATATTATTTAACATTGAAGGTTGAAAGGACTACTGGATTTGAAGTAAGAAACACTTTCCATTGTTACAAATCACACTGAGCATTGGATCAGATTTTCTTCTTTAGGGTGCATGCATCTCTGACATGGTGGGACTTGCATCTATGAAAAAAAATGCACTCCTGACTCCAGCCACTCTTCAACCTTTTACCTATTTAATTGTTTATTGGAAGTTTCTCGGCTTGTGTTAAGGAGTGCAATGGGAGTAGGTTTGGAGGTCTGTTGTAGCTAATTGGAGGCCAATTGCAGCATTGTACTTCTGATGATCACTGCAATACAAACGAAAGAAATCAAGTGCATAGTTTTCCCAGCTTATAAATTTAACCCCCTTCCCCCTTGCCAGAATTTGATTGAGATTGAATGTAATGTAATGGATATTATATAGAGTGGGTGGTATGTAGGGTCATTGTAATCTCTTTGGAGCAATTTATTTTTAGTAGTACAGTCTCCTAACATACCGAGTGTGCTGAATAAGAAGTGCACTGGTCGACAGTGATGACCACATTGAAGGACCAGCAGATGAGAACTGAGAGGTTGAGCAACACCATGTGTTGACCCAGATTTCAGTTAAATCCGGAGTCATGGAGATAAATCTCTTTCCTCCAAAGGGTGCGAGAGTCCTGAATGATATGAATAGTTTCAATCCAGTTCACAGAGGCTCCTAAGCACAGATATTCACAACTTGATATGAATTGGAAATGTTAGTTAGAAAGGTCATTATATTGGCTGGTGTGAATAATAAAAAAATATTCACATTTGGTGCAGCAACTCCCAAGAATGGTGCATTGTTGGGTTTGCAAGGGAGTTTTACTATGTCTGTTCATATTATACCTGTCCAATGAGTGTTGGTGGAGAAAAGTTGCAGTTGAAGTTGCAGTGCCCAACAATGATAATCCTTACTTTGATTAGAGGATAAATTACCAAAAAGATGATATAATGCAAATTGCCTTTCTGCAGTAATAGTCAGAGGTTGATGACAGAGAAGCAGTAGTGGATTATTACACACTTCAAATTTTCAGATTGTTAATGCCAAATGAGAATATTAGCAATTTTATGACCAACAATGCTCTGTTATGTTTCACATTGGAAAAGATTTTGAAAATGTTCTTCTTTCATTTCAGATATGTGAACTCATTTTGTACAGTTGTCCCTGGCGTAATGAAATGAGTGTTGAAAGCAATGACTGCGACATGTTAGAAATGAAGAGCACACTCCTCGTCAACTAAAGTACATCTGATGGCCTTCTGTACCTGTGCTAACAATGATATATCATAAAGTTTCACAAGTAGTACCTATTATGTTTTTTTCCAGCTCTCATGTAATTTTGATTATACATGAGGCATTGGCATCTTGATTGTAATTTAAGAAGTTAAAAATAAACATCTTCCCAAGCAAAGGCTTTTCTAATTTGTCCTGAACACTGTTTAAACCTTACTGACAAATACACAGTTTCTCTATCAGTGCACATTATGAAGGTGACATGAACATCCTTTCATGTTGGTAAGAACCGTTGCCATTTACTTCTGCCCATGGAATAAAATTCCAGCTTCTAATTCAAAATGCTATTATATTTACCTTTCAAAGATTGGGTCCCCTGTAGTTGAGTGGCTTTGTTCACCATGAGCCTGAAAGTATGTTTTTGCTCAATGGCAGGGGCAGACTTGATATTGAGAAAAGTCCCAAGCGTCCCAGGAATGTTGCCTACTGCCCCTAAAATCTGGGCTCTCAGCTGTCCCAACAGTACCTTCTTTACAGACTTGCCTGACTTGCTGAATGCTTCCAGCACTTCCTCTTTATTGGGTGATTGTCAGCATTTACAGTTTCTGTTATTGTTTTTCTTTTGAATTTAAGTTGACTAAAGGAAACCTGCAATAAAAATCAGGCACATTTAAATAGGAATAAAAACAAAAACAGCTAGAAAAACTTGGCAGGTCTGACAGCGTCTGTGGAGAGGAATACTGTTGACATTTCAAGTCCAAATGACTCCTCATCAGAACTAAGGAAATATAGAAATGAGGTGAAATATAAGCTGGTTGAGGGGGGTGAGACAAGTAGAGCTGGATAGGGGGCCAGCGATAGGTGGAGGCAAAGAAGAGATTGCCAAAGATGTGATAGACAAAAGGACAAAGAGTTGTTGATGGTGGTGATATTAGCTAAGGAATGTGCTAATGGGGACATTAAGGGTAGAAAGCAGGACAAGCAAGGTATAGATAGCCCTAGTGGGGGTGGAGTCAGGGGAAGGGATTGAGATGGGCTAAAAGGTGGAGATAAAACAATAGATCGAAATAAATTTAAAAATAGGTGGGAAAAGAAAAATGTATTTTAGAATTTATAAATTATGGGAAAAAGGGGAGTGGGGATGGAGGAGAGAGTTCATGATCTGAAGTTGTTGAACTCAATATTAAGTCCGGAAGGCTGTAAAGTGCCTAGTCAGAAGATGTGTTGTTCCTCCAGTTTGCGTTGAGCTTCACTGGAACATTGCAGCAGGCCAAGGACGGATATGTGGGCATGAGACCAGGGTGGTGTGTTGACATGCTTGCGGACAGACCGATGGTGTTCCGCAAAGCGGTCACCCAGTCTGCCTTTGGTCTCTCCAATGTAGAGGAGACCGCATTGGGAGCAGCGAATGCAGTAGAATAAATTGAGGGAAGTGCAAGTGAAATGCTGCTTCATTTGAAAGGAGTGTTTGGGCCCTTGGAGGTGAGGAGACTGGAAGTAAAGGGGCAGGTGTTGCACCTTCTGCGGTTGCATGGGAAGGTGCCGTGGGAGGGGGTTGAGGTGTAGGGGGTGATGGAGGAGTGGACCAGGATGTCCCGGAGGGAGCGATCCCTGTGGAATGCCACCAGGGAGGGGTGAAGGGAAGATGTGTTTGGTGGTGGCATCATGCTGGACCTGGTGGAAATGGCAGAGGATAATCCTTTAAATGCGGAGGCTGGTGGGGTGATAAGTGAGGACAAGGGGGTTCCTATCATGTTTCTGGGAGGGAGAGGAAGGAGTGAAGCCGGATGCACAGGAGATGGGCTGGACATGGTTGAGGGCTCTGTCAACTACTGTGGGTGGAAAACCTCGGTTAAGGAAGAAGGAAGACATGTTAGAGGAACTGTTTTGGAAAGTGGCATCATCAGAACAGATGCGACGGAGGAGAAGGAACTGAGAGAATGGGATGGAGTCCTTACGGGAAGCGGAGTGTAAGGAGCTGTAGTCAAGGTAGCTGTGGGAGTCGGTAGGCTTGTAATGAATATTGGTGGACTGTTTATCACCAGAAATTGAGACAGAGAGGTCAAGGAAGGGGAGGGAAGTGTCAGTGATGGACTATGTGAAAATGATGGAGGGGTGGAAATTGGAAGCAAATTAATAAATTTTTCCAGGCTCAGACGAGACCGTGAAGTGGCACCAAAGTAATCATCAATGTACCGGAGAAGGAGTTCTGGGAGGGGGCTGGAGTAGGACTGGAACAAGGAATGTTCCACATACCCCATAAAGAGACAGGCATAACTGGGGCCCATACGGGTACCCATAGACACACCTTTTATTTGGAGGAAGTGAGAGGAGTTTAAGGAGAAATTGTTCAGTGAGACCCAGATGGAGGAGAGTATTGGTGGATGGGGATTGTTTGGGCCTCTGTTCGAGGAAGAAGTGGGGAGCCCTCAGACCATCCCAGTGGAGGATGGAGGTGTAGAAGGATTGGATGTCCATGGTGGAGAGGAGGCGGTTGGGACCAGGGAACTGGAAATTATTGATATGATATAGGGCGTCAGAGGAATCGTGGATGTAGGTGGGAAGAGACTGAACAAGGAGAGAGAGAATGGAGTCAAGATAGCAAGAAATGAGTTCCGTGGGGCAGGAACAGCCTGACACAATCGGTCTGTTGGGACAGTCCTGTTTGTGGATTTTGGGGAGGAGGTAGAAGCGGGCCGTCCGAGGTTGGGATACTATGAGGTTGGAAGCTGTGGAGGGAAGATCTCCAGAGGAGGTGAGGTCAGTGACAGTCCTGGAAACAATGGCTTAATGTTCAGTGGTGGGGTCATGGTCCAGGGGGAGGTAGGAGGAAGTGTCTGCGAGTTGAACTCAGCTTCTGCAAGGTCGAGGTCAGTGCGCCAGACAACAACAGCACCACCCTTGTCAGCAAGTTTGATGACAACGTCAGAGTTGGACCTGAGAGAATGGAGTGCAGCAAGTTCAGAAAGAGGCAAGTTAGAGTGGGTGAGAGGCAGAGAGAAATTGAGATGTCTGATGTCACGCAGACAGTTCTCAATGAAAAGATCAAGAGCAGGTAAGCATCCAGAGGGAGGGGTCCAGGTGGAGGGAGAATATTGGAGGTGGGTAAAAGGATCCGTTGAATGGGGAGAGGGCTCCTGCCCAAAGAAGTGAGTACAGAGACGAAGGTAGTGGAAGAAGAGTTCAGCATTGTGCCGAGTCCGAAATTCATTGAGGTGAGGGCATAAGGGTATGAAACTGAGTCCTTTGCTGAGCACTGAACGTTCAGCATCGGAGAGGGGAAGGAAGGTCAGGGGGTATGGTGAATTTAAATAGGATATAGTTGAGTTTTAATCTCACCTATGGAATATATCTCCTTCTTAAACCAAAGGCATAAAAAACACATCAGGCAATTATGTTACGACCAGTCCCTAGGCAAGGTCCCCCAACCTGTTAACTTCCTGAATGAGACCCTAATTTTGTTATGCTCCTGGGTGAGGAGGAATGAGCTGGCTCCTCTTCTTTATTCAACCCCCTTGGTTGGTCACAACAAGGTTAATTCAAATGGTTCCCTTCCCCCGTGGATACCTTTTCCCAGTCCAAATGCATTTATTTTTTAGAAGGAGCTAATTTAACCAGGCTTTCTTAAGTCAAAGAAAGAGTAAGTTTATTAGTTACTAAAACCAGAGAAAAATAATAAAAGCGCAACACACATGCACACAGATCAGAAATGAGAAGTTAAGAGTCCAAATAAAAGTTTAAAAAATATACAAATCAATCTTTAGCTTCTCCGTGAGTGTTAGGGGGAAATTAAAAATGCTAAAAGAGAATACAGTAAGAATTTACTGAAAAACCCCTAAAATCTCCAGGCAGACATGACTGCTAAACATATTAGCAGTAGAGGATAACCAGACAGACATTGCGCACAAAGAGGCTTTGAGTTTTTGTGTGATTTACACAGAAGACAAGGATGAGCTAATGTCCAGTAACAGGGAGGACAGCCTCTGTTAGACAGGACAATTCCAGTGGTGCAATGATGCGGTGAAGCCTTGAGAGCTAGACTGGAGATAAAACATGGCATAAAGTTAGATTAAGTATGCTCAACCCTCAGACAAGGGGAGGACAAATGGTTTTAGCTTAGATATGGAAAGATGAACAATGGACAAAGAAGGGGCTTTGACGAAACACAAACAGTCTTGAGTTGTATGAACCAGGGTCTTTGTGTACGTGTTTTAATTTTGATTGGATAATATAGTTATGTACACATCCTTTAAAATAATCGGTTAGCAAAATCACATGTTTATGTACTCAATAAGATTGAATTAGTGTGGAACTGGTGTGTCGGCTACCGATTGGATGTGTTCAAATGTACTCAAATGTGTTATGATAAGTAAAAGTACAAAAGTAGTGAAATGTAATTAATCAGGGAGCTGGATCTTCATCCTTAGGAATGATTGCTGCTCCCTTGCATATGCTTGAATAAAACCAGTTAAAAGGTAGCCTGAGTCTTTGTAGTCGTTGCAGAATTGGAGAGTGTAACTTCTCCAGTTCAGAGAGGCATAGATGGTGGTACATTGCAGCCGATAAGTTGGATGATTTAGGTAGAGCTGACTTTGGCAGTTTTGCAGTTGGTTTGGGGACACTTGGTTCTGCAGGGTAGCTAAAAGATGGCCCTGTTTCCTTTAGATTGTAGCTGCTACTGAGCTTTGCCTCCAGCAACAGAGAAGGAGAGAGAGAGATCTATCACCTGTGCAAGTTGCAGGGAGTTGACTAGCTTATTCTTCTGTTTGCTGTCACACACAGTCACATAGCAGCACCTCAGCCTTTTAGCTGATTTTTCCCTGTGTATTCTGAAAGGGGGAAAAAAGCACACCCAGAGTCCATGATCTTTTTATCTCAGACCATTTACAAGCTCTGAGATATAAATCAACAGATGTATTTTGGATGTATGCTGAGACGTGCAAATCAGTCTTTTGTCTCTGCAACCACAGGAGTTTAAAGTTCAGTTTTTGCATCTTTTCTATTTCCCTTTCAAGCTTGAAGAAGGCCATGACCCCTTTTCAGGTGTGACATTCTATGTTCCCTTGGGACAGGTCGGTCAGTATAGTTCACACAGGAACTTTTCCAAAAGTGGCCACTCTACATTATCAGCCATCTTTTCCCCAGTGTCTTTGCTTGTATTTCTTTTAAAAAACTCAGGTCTTTTTTAAAAAGTTCAAATTTCCTGTAGGTAATTGGTATTGTTAGTCTGCTGTCATAACACTTGCCCCATACCACAGATGAAATAAGATTCATTCTCATTTCATTATGAAGGAACGAAAAAATATAAAACAACAAAGACACACACAAACACACACACATGTTCACACGTGCACATACACATAAGCGCACATGCGCACACACACACCCAGCACACACACACACATTCTCTAGCCTTGATCAATATTATCTCCTCAGTTCTAACCTGGTCTCTTTAAGTTCTGGACAATCACATTTGATTTCCTGGCAATGTGGATGATTTTTAGGTGGTACGGTTGGACAAACAAACTCCAACAGTATAACCTGGCATTCTGTGTCATAAACTTTTCCACAAAGGTTAAAGGGTTGTGGTCAGTACAGACTGTGGTCTCTCTGTATCAATTTCACACATACATCTCAAAGTGCATGAGAGCCATTAATAAACTGAAGGTTCCCTTTTCCACTATGGAATACCATTTCTGATGCTTGTTTGGTTTTTTGGAGAACCACCTGATGGTTTCTCTATCCCTGATTCATCTTCCTTTAAATGTTGGTTAAAGTCCAGAGCTGCAAGCACAGGCTCACCTATTAAAATGGCTTTCAGCTTTTTGAAAGCTGCCTGGCATTTCTGGACTTTTTTCTATAGTAGGTCTGGCAGCAGGGCGGCTACTATGCTGAAGTTTGGGATGAATTTGCAGTAGAACCCACACATCCTCAAGAACCTCGTGATTTTCTGTTTTGTTGTAGGAATGGGAAACTGTGCCACTGCTTGTGCATTTGCACCTCTGGGCAGTAATTGTCCTTGACCCACTATGTGTCCTAGATAGATCACCTGAGCCTTAGCGAACTTGCTCTTTGCGGGATTGACCACTAGGTCAGCTGACTGTACTTTCTGGAAGAGGGTTCCTAGTTGCTCCAAGTGATTTTCCCAGGTGTCGCTGCACACTAGGGGAAAAATCTTGCCCTTGTCAGGCAGGCTTGTTGGGGGCGGTCAGGAGGCTGACCACTGCCCACGATTCGGGCTGGAAGGCAATTTCATGCTGGCGGGCCAATTAAACTCAGCGCTGCCTGTTTGGGTGGGGGGAGGAGGTGAGTGGGGCAGGCATGACCTTTGCGCATGCGCACGAGAGCGGACTTCATAACCTCCCTGAGGCACAGAGCTGCACCAGGGAGATGAAGAGTTTTATGAAACAAATAAAGAAAATAAAAATGTAATGAAACATGCCCCCTCATGTCACTGTGACTCTGTCACATGGGCAGGGACATCCCACCTGTGGATGAGGTTTCCTAAAAAGTGCAAAGGCCGCTTGGCGTTTTTGCCTGCCCGTCAACCATGAGGTTGGACTTGCAGTGAAAAATTTAACTTAATTGATAATTCAATGGCCTTAACAGACCTTTTAATTGTTGGTGGGTGGACTGCCGACTCTGGCACGTGCCCACTGAGTGAAATATTGCGCAACTGCACATTGATGCCAGGACGTTCACCCGATGTCAACATGGGTCATTTTACGCTCGAGTGGGTCGGGCACGTGCCGCCCGCTGAGCTAAAAACTTTCCCCTAGGAGGCTGTCTAGGTACACTGTGCAATTGGATAAGCCCGCCGCTCCCTGGTTCATCATCTTTTGAAAGGTGGCTGGGGTGTTGCAGAGTCCAAATGGCATGACTCAACACTGGTATAACCCATCCGGAGTTACAAAGACAGAGATTTCCTTCACTCCGGCAGTCAGGGGAGCCTGCCAGTATCCCTTAAGTAAATCTAACTTTGTGAGGTAGGCTGCTTTACCTACCTATCTAGTCTTCCAGCCAGGGTATTGGGTAGGAGGGGTTGGCTCTGGTCACTGCATTGACTTTTTGGTAGTCAACGCAGATCCTTGTGGATCCATCCAGCTTGGGCACAAGCACAACTGGGGAGCTCCAGCTACTGCTGCCAAGCTTTATTAGTTGGTGCTCCAGCAAGTAGTTAATCTCCTCCAGAACCTGGGCCAGCTTTTCTGGGCCAAGACAATAGGGATGTTGCCTATGGGATGGGCCTCTCCCACATCCATGTCATGTAGAGCTAGTGTGGTGCAGCCTGGCTTGTCTCTGCATAAGTTGTTAAATGCAGTGAGCAGCCTTGTCAAGCCTGCTTGCTGTTCTGCACTTAGATGGGTGAATAAGGAGTCTAAGTTCGCTAGTATCTCTGTGTTGGTTAGCCGGGTAGTAGGGGGTTCAAGGTGGGCCTCACCGCATGTCCCCCTTAAATTCATCCCCACTGCTATCCTCATCCTCTAGGTCGGTGGCAATGGGACAGACTGTTACCTGTTTGGTCCCTTCTCAGCTGTGATATTGCTTTATTATGTTGACGTGAAGCAGCCGTTGCTTCTTCCCCCGATCTGGGGTCTCAGTTAGATAGTTCACTTCCCTGAGCTTCTTTGCTACTCTGTATGGGCCACTGATGGGTTTTTAAGAGTTCACCTGGTATTGATAGGAGCACTAACACACAGTCTCCTAGGTGAAAGGTTCGAGCCCTGGCATGTTTGTCTGCCTGAGCAGAATTGTATGTCCCACGGCAGGCATGCGCCTGACCCGATCGGGCATAAAATCACGCGAGGAGACACCGGTGAGAGTCCCAACGTCATCGTATGATGCTTTGCACAGCGGGCGTGCACAATTGTCAGAAGCGTCCCCACCAACAATTAAGCGGGCAATTAAGCCAATTAACGGTGCAATTGACTCCGATTTTTCATTACCCGTCCGAACTCACGGTTGGCAGACGGGGGAATCGGCCAAACGGCCTTTGCAATTCTCATCAAACCTCATCCAACGGCGGGATGAAATTTCCGTGATGAAATAAAATAAAATTAAAGATATCTGTGGACAGCATTTTTATCAGCTATATTTTCAGGTGATTGAATATGATGCATGGACACTTTATTCAGCATTTAAAACCTTTATTTCAGCTTTTTCATGTCTCCTGCTCCCTGAGGCAGCTGTCTGCCTTCAGGGAGCTCTCTCACAGCGCTCACCCCCACTCACGGAGACATCATTGCCCACCCTCTTCCTGCCCCCACCCCTGCAGTGCTGAGCTTTTCAGTGCGCGTTTCACGCAGGCTGGCTGCTAATTGGCTGGCCAGTGTGAAATCGCGGCTGGGGGCCGATCACAGTTGTGTTCCTTTCCCAGCTGCTCCCAGGCCCACTGATCGGGTGTACCCGCCAAAGGTAAAATTCAGGCCCCTGTTTCTTCATTGCAGTCTGGGAGATTTTTAAGTGTTCTCAGACCACATCCCAGGCTCTCACGAGTCACTCCCAGAACGCTGTTACATTGTCTAACATGGAGATTCCCTCTTTCTGTCCTCTCCTTGATTAGTTTCAGAGGCCCTCACACTTAGTGCCATTAAACTAATTCAAACGGAGTAAAATCGTTGGACTCATTGGGTGAGTCCCTGGTAGCAAGTAGAAGGAAACCTAGTTCTTTATCCCAATCATGGGGTTACTGAGGTAGTCTGTCCTGATCATTATTTTTAGGGTCTGGTGGTACCGTTCTAGCGCCCCCTGCGACCGTGGGTGATACACTGAAGGCTTCAGCTGGATCATGCCCAGGTTACCCATGTCTTCCTGGAATAGTTTGGGCATGAAATTTGAGCCTTGATCTGACTGGATCTCAGTGGGCTGCCCATACCTGGTAAAGAATTGGGTTAATTCCCCCACAACTGTTTTGACAGATATAGTTCTCAGGGAAACAGCCTCCGGGAAGTGGGTAACCATGTCCATGATGGTAAGGATATACTGGTAGCCTCCTTTTGTTTTAGGCAGGGGCCTCACACAGTCCACTAACACCTTGCTAGCTGGTCCCCCAAAAGCCAGCACAGGAGTCATAAGGTGCGGGTTTTATTGCAGGTTGGGGTTTCCCCACAACCTGGCAGGTTTGGCAACTTCTGCAAAACAATATGACATCCCTGAGGAGGTGCGACCACTAAAAATGCTGGCTGATGTGGGCTTGGGCTTTGCGTATACCACATGCCCAGCCATCGGAATTCTGTGAGCTAGCCATAATATTTCCCTGTGGTACCGCGGCGGCACCACTACCTGGTAGATCACTGTCCACTCCACATTCGCAGGTCTGTGAGGAGGTCTCCATTTCCTTATTAGCACCTCATTTTTAATGTAGTAGCATTCAGGGGTTGCTTCTGCCTCAGCTTCAGTTTTGGTAGTGCGTCAGCTTGCTAGGCTGCTACCAAGGAAGATCAATTTATTACCTCCTTAGGGTATTCTAGATGCCAGGAAAAAGTTTCAGATAACCAGACCATAGGGTCTCCTGTCTGCAGTGCCACTTCAGCCTCCACCGATGGGGTGTGTCTGGCCATAGACCGTGTTATCACACAGTCAGGGAAAATGCCAGGCACTTTCTCCTGCAGCTGCGGTTTAGTCTCCCTGACCTCAGTTGGCTTCTCTGAGACCACTGGATATGCTATTACCTTTGACCATGCCAGGTCATTCCCGAGGACCAGGTTGACCCTGTCTACAGGCAAACTGAGGATGACTCCCACAGTCACTGGTCCTGACACAAGGTCGCACTTCAGATGCACCCAGTGTAAGGGATGAGCATGTACCGTCCTTTAATCCCCTTTACCAACACCTTGGCACTTACTGCATTCTCTGGTGGAAAGGTCATGCTTTTTCCCAGCAGTAGAGTTTGGCTGGCTCCTGTGTCCCTCAGTATCACTATAAGCTTACTCGCCTCATCCTGGGGAAATGTGGCCACCTTTCCTTTGGATACAAAATCCTTGTAACCCTCAGGGATTTGTTTAACCTCATCTGCCTTCTCAGGAGCGCTTCTAAAGGGATTTGCAGCCGTGGTCAGAGCTATAGCCTGGTCTGCTATGGTCTTTGACTGACTCCCATTCTCTGCATGGGGTGTATGTGCCCTGATAAATACTGTTGGTTTTTACCGTAACCTCCAGCAGTTGGCCTGGACGTGCCCTACCTTTCAGCAGTTAAAACACAGGCTTCTTCGCCTCACTTTTCATCTCAGCAGTACCTTTTCTGTCCTGAGGAGGGCCCCCAGCATTTCCTTCTTTCTCACGGGTGCTCCATTTCCTACCACTTCCGCCACCTCTATCCTTTCCAGTTGGTTGGGGGTGACTAGGGGAGGGTATCTTCTGAGACAAGGGTTTGTGGATCAACTCATAATCATCAGCCGGTGTGGTTGCCTGCCTGGCCCCTGTTATTCTCTGTTCCACAAGGGTGTGGAGTTTTTAAACTCCTCAAGGGCAATTATTTCACAGAGGTTTTTGTAAGTGGCTCCTGTTTTAACTGCCCGCACCCACTGGTCAAAAGCAAGTTGCGTAAGCTTTTTAAATTCGAGATACGTCTGGTCAGGCTGTTTCCTGAGGGTACAGAATGTCTGATGGTACACCTCTGGCACTAACTGGTATGCACTTAAAATCGCCTTTTAAGTGGCACTATCCTCAGGCAAGAGAGAGTAAACCTCGTGAGATTTCCCTGAAAATTTACTTTGCTTTGTGGGCACCAATGTTGGACTGGTCACTTTAATTGTTGTGCTAACCACTCGAAAGAGATAAAGAAAGGTTCCACCCTCTGCTTCATCAAATTTAGGGATCAAATGAGAAAACAGCATTGCCGTAGCCCTTAAATCTGAGCTAGTGGTGTCTTCAAGGGACACAATAGGATTCCTGCCCCTCAGCTCGATGTTTTAGTTTAAACTCCCTTTCCCTCGTTCTGTCCTGAAATTCTCACCCTTCTCTCCGTGCCCTTTCCTGTTGTACCTCTTTCTCTCTTTCCCTTTCCCTTTCCCTTTTTCCCTTTTCTCTTTCCTGAAATTCTAATTTCTGCTGCTCCAATTTTAATCTCTCTCCTGCTACTTTATCCATTTCATCATCCTCAATTTCCACTTGTAGACCACTGGCTACTCCTTTTAAAAATTCGGGTTTTCTGGCTTTTGGGTGAAATTCTAATCCTAATTGTCTCGCTAGCTCTTTTAACTCTTTGAGGGACAAAACTGTTACATTTTTATAGGAAGGATTTTCCTGTCGGCGAGCAGGGGCGGGGCCCACTCGTCGATGCGTAAAATGACACACGGTGATGTTGGGTGTGCGTCCTGACGGCACCGCGTGTCATTTAGGTTTTCAGTTCGGCTTGCGCACAGCTGAATTGGCTTTGTGCCCACCAAACTGTCAAAGGCCTATTGTGCCTCGGGGAATCTCCGTGCTCTTTCATGCGCATGCTGTCAAGGAGCCTCTCAGGGAATTCCCCCAGCCTGTACAGGGAGCGCTCAGCCCTTCCGAGCAAGCATAACAAAGATGCAATGCTTAATTTTGAAACGTAAAAACCACATTTAATTCAATATTGATATTGTATATCCAGAACTCACAGCTCAGTAGGAAAAGCTTTACTTACTGGATAGATACCAGAAGGATTTTTTCAAAAATCCTGGCCATAATACTGTGAGCAAATTTACATTTTCAGTGTGGTTTTGGGTTGCTGGATGTATCTTTTGCTACATCTACCAGTTCTGAAACTGAGAGGGAAAGAAATGGAAAAACAAAAGCAGGATGGAGTATTGGGCTCTCCAGAAGGTGCAAGCTGCTGTGATAATCAAGCTGGGATAATCAAGCTGTGATAAACAACATGTCATAATCAAGCTGTGACAATGAAGCTGTTAAATTTAAGCTGCTGTGATAATCAAGCTGGGATAATCAAGCTGGTCTCTTGCCCACATGTCTGTCCTTGGCTTGCTGCATTGTTCCAGTGAAGCCCAACGCAAACTGGAGGAACAACACCTCATCTTCCGACTAGGGACTTTACAGCCTTCCGGACTGAATATTGAATTCAACAACTTTAGGTCGTAAGCTCCCTCCCCCATCCCCACCCCCTTTCTGTTTCCCCCTTCCCTTTTTTTTCCAATAAATTATAAAGATTTTCCTTTTCCCACCTATTTCCATTATATAAATAAAAAAAAAAACCCCACTGGAGCTATACCTTGAGTGCCCTACCATCCATTCTTAATTAGCACATTCGTTTAGATAATATCACCAACTTTAATTTTAACACCTATGTGTTCTATTGTACTATTGTTGTTGACATCTTTTGATGATCTGCTTCTATCACTGCTTGTTTGTCCCTACAACCACACCCCCGCCCCCCTTTGTCTCTCTATCTCTCCGCTCCCCACACACACACCTTAAACCAGGTTATATTTCAACTCTTTCTTGGACTCGAACGCAAGTTCTGTCGAAGGGTCATGAGGACTCGAAACGTCAACTCTTTTCTTCTCCGCCGATGCTGCCAGACCTGCTGAGTTTTTCCAGGTAATTCTGTTTTTGTTTTGGATTTCCAGCATCCGCAGTTTTTTTGTTTTTATCTCTGTGTTTAATTGACTGCCACTGCTCTTCAAGAAATGCCTACCTCCTTGAAGAAGTTCTGTTCCTCTCTGCGACAAGATTTCCGTATTTCTCTGTTGTCTTGCTCACCTTCCTTGCTTTCCATTTCCCTCCTAGTGTTTGACAAGGTGTTTACTAAAACCCGCTTTCACAGCCATATCTCCTTTCTCAGTGACTGTCTCCGTCTCCGACTTACCCCACGTGGATTTCAACTGAAATTCCACTCCTCATGTTTCGAACCCACCCAGGATTACAGGTATCTCCGGGACATAAAACGTTTCTCGGACTGCTGTTCCCGTCACATTCTGAAATCCACACTCAGTGCCATGCGCCGCCATATGAACACACTCGACCTCTCCCTCCAGCAGCACCGCCGTACCCTTTTTCAAAGCTGCGCGTGCCCCCAGTTTCATTTTATCCTTCGGCTCATCCGACGCCTCAACAAGAAACTTTTTCTCTTTCTCTCAAGTGCTAAGGAACGCAAGCTGCAACAACTCATTGACACCAACACCCATCTAGGACCCTCCACCCCTGCCTGTTCCTCCGTCCCCACCCTTTCTTCCAATCCCAACCCCAGCCGTGTATTCACTATACCCCCTGACCTTCCCCTCTCCGATGCTGAACGTTCAGTGCTCAGCAAAGGACTTAGTTTCATACCCTTACGCCCTCACCTCAATGAATTTCGGGCTCGGCATGATGCTGAACTCTTCTTCCGCCGTCTTCGTCTCCGGGCTCACTTCTTTGGGCAGGAGTCCTCTCCCAGTTCAACGGATCCTTTTACCCATCTCCAATATTCTCCCTCCACCTGGACCCCTCCCTCTGGATTCTTACCTTCTCTTGATCTTTTCATTGAGAACTGTCGGCGCGACATTAGTCGTCTCAATTTCTCTGCTCCTCTCACCCATTCTAACCTCTCTCTCTCTGAACTTACTGCACTCCATTCTCTCAGATCCAACCCTGACATTGTCATCAAACCCGCTGACAAGGGTGGTGCTGTTGTTGTCTGGCGCACTGACCTCTACCTCGCGGAGGCTGAGCGTCAACTCGCAGACACTTCCTCCTACCTCTCCCTGGACCATGACCCCACCACTGAACATCAAGCCATTGTTTCCAGGACTGTCACTGACCTCATCACCTCTGGGGATCTCCCTCCCACAGCTTCCAACCTGATAGTCTCCCAACCTCGGACGGCCCGCTTCTATCTCCTACCCAAAATCCACAAACAGAACTGCCCCGGTAGACCGATCGTCTCAGCTTGTTCCTGCCCCACAGAACTCATTTCTCGTTATCTTGACTCCCTTCTCTCTCCCCTTGTCCAGTCCCTTCCCACCTACATCAGTGATTCCTCTGACACCTTACGTCACATCAACAATTTCCAGTTCCCTGGCCCCAACCGCTTCCTCTTCACCATGGACGTCCAATCCCTCTACACCTCCATCCCCCACCAGGATGGTCTGAGGGCCCTTAGCTTCTTCCTCGAACAGAGGCCCGAACAATCCCCATCCACCACTACTCTCCTCCGTCTGGCTGAACTTGTTCTCACACTGAACAACTTCTCCTTCAACTCCTCTCACTTCCTCCAAATAAAAGGTGTGGCTATGGGTACCTGCATGGGCCCCAGCTATGCCTGTCTCTTTATGGGGTATGTGGAACATTCCTTGTTACAGTCCTACTCCGGCCCCCTTCCACAACTCTTTCTCCGGTACATCGATGATTACTTCGGTGCCGCTTCATGCTCTCGTCAGGACTTGGAAAAATTTATTAATTTTGCTTCCAATCTCCACCCCTCCATCATTTTCACATGGTCCATCTCTGACACTTCCCTTCCCTTCCTTGACCTCTCTGTCTCAATCTCTGGTGATAGACTGTCCACCAATATCCATTACAAACCCACCGACTCCCACAGCTATCTCGACTACAGCTTCTCACACCCCGCTTCCTGTAAGGACTCCATCCCATTCTCTCAGTTCCTTCGCCTCCGTCGCATCTGTTCCGATGATGCTACATTCAAAAACAGTTCCTCCGACATGTCCTCCTTCTTCCTTAACCGAGGTTTTCCACCCATGGTCGTTGACAGGGCCCTCAACCGTGTCCGGCCCATCTCCCGCGCATCCGCCCTCACGCCTTCTCCTCCCTCCCAGAAACATGATAGGGTCCCCCTTGTCCTCACTTATCACCCCACCAGCCTCCGCATTCAAAGGATCATCCTCCGCCATTTCCGCCAACTCCAGCATGATGCCACCACCAAACACATCTTCCCTTCACCCCCCTTATCGGCATTCCGTAGGGATCGCTCCCTCCGTGACACCCTGGTCCACTCCTCCATCACCCCCTACTCCTCAACCCCCTCCTATGGCACCACCCCATGCCCACGCAAAAGATGCAACACCTGCCCCTTCACTTCCTCTCTCCTCACCGTCCAAGGACCCAAACACTCCTTTCAAGTGAAGCAGCATTTCACTTGCATTTCCCCCAACTTAGTCTACTGCATTCGTTGCTCCCAATGTGGTCTCCTCTACATTGGAGAGACCAAACGTAAACTGGGCGACCGCTTTGCAGAACACCTGCGGTCTGTCCGCAAGAATGACCCAAACCTCCCTGTCGCTTGCCATTTCAACACTCCACCCTGCTCTCTTGCCCACATGTCTGTCCTTGGCTTGCTGCATTGTTCCAGTGAAGCCCAACGCAAACTGGAGGAACAACACCTCATCTTCCGACTAGGGACTTTACAGCCTTCCGGACTGAATATTGAATTCAACAACTTTAGGTCGTAAGCTCCCTCCCCCATCCCCACCCCCTTTCTGTTTCCCCCTTCCCTTTTTTTTCCAATAAATTATAAAGATTTTCCTTTTCCCACCTATTTCCATTATATAAATAAAAAAAAACCCCACTAGAGCTATACCTTGAGTGCCCTACCATCCATTCTTAATTAGCACATTCGTTTAGATAATATCACCAACTTTAATTTTAACACCTATGTGTTCTATTGTACTATTGTTGTTGACATCTTTTGATGATCTGCTTCTATCACTGCTTGTTTGTCCCTACAACCACACCCCCGGCCCCCCCTCCACCTCTTTGTCTCTCTATCTCTCCGCCCCCCACACACACACCTTAAACCAGTTTATATTTCAACTCTTTCTTGGACTCGAACGCAAGTTCTGTCGAAGGGTCATGTGGACTCGAAACGTCAACTCTTTTCTTCTCTGCCGATGCTGCCAGACCTGCTGAGTTTTTCCAGGTAATTCTGTTTTTGTCTGGGATAATCAAGCTGTGATAATTAAGCTGTGAAAATCAAACTGTGAAAATCAAGTTGTGATAATCAAGTTGTGAGAATCAAGCTGTGACAGTGAAGCTGTGATATTCAAGCTATGAGAATCAAGCTGTAATAATCAAACTGTGATATTGAAGCCGCTGTGATAATCAAGTTGTGATAATACAGATGTGATAATCAAGCAGTGATATTCAAGCAGTGATATTCAAGCAGTGATATTCAATCAGTGATAATCAAGCTGCTGTGATAATCAAGCCGTGGTAATCAACTGTGATATTCAAGCTGTGATATTTAAGCTGCTGTAATAATAACTCAGCTATGACAGTCAACCTGTAATAATCAAGCTATGATACTCTGCCTGTGATAGTCAAGCTGCTATGACAATCAAGCTGTGATAATCCAAGCTGTGATATTCTAGCTGTGATAATCAAGCTGCTGTGATAATCAAGCTGGGATAATCAAACTGCCACCATCAAACAGGGATTATATTTAAAAGATTTAAAAGATTATCAAACAGGGATTATCAAGTTTTGATGATCAAGCTGCTATGATAATCAAGCTGTGACAGTCAAGCTGTGACAATCAAACTGTGATAATGATGCTGCTGTGATACTAAAGTTGTGATAATCCAGCTGTGATATTCAAGCTGTGATATTCAAACTGCTGTGACAATTAAGCTGCAGTGATAATCAAACTGTGATAAACTGTGATAATCTAGCTGTGATAATCAAGATGTGATAATAAAACTGTGATAATCAAGCAGTAATAATCCAACTGTGATAGTCAAGCTGTTGTAATCAAAGTGCTGTGATTATCGAGCTGTGATAATCAAGTTGCTGTGATACTCAAGCTGTGATAATCAAGTGGTGATAATCCAACTGTGATAGTCAAACTGTTGTAATCAAGGTGCCGTGATATTCAAGCTGTGATTATCAATCACGCTGTGATTATCAAGCTATCATAATTATGCTGTGATATTCAGGCTGTGATCGCACTGTGGCTTGTTGGTAATAATAGTTTCAGGAGCTACTTAATTCCGTTAAGGCATAGAGAAGTTACCATGCTTGAATGGCCTGTTTTTTATTTATTCCTGGCACGTGAGCATCACAGGCAAGACCAACATTTATCCCCCATCCCTAACTGCCCTTGTGGATGTGGTGATGAACTGCTTTCTTGAACACTACAGTGTGTGTGATGTTGGCACACTGTTAGGGACCAATTCCAGGATTTTGATCTAGTAGCAGTGAAGGAACTGCAATATAATTCCAAGTAGGATTGTGTGTGATTTGGAGGGGAACTTGCAGGTGGTGGTGTTCCCATACACCTGCAGTCCTTGTTGTTCTGAGTGATAGAGATCATGAGTTTGAAAGGGGCTGTGAAATATTTACTACATTATGGTCACTCTTCCTAGGAGGATTCTTTACATGAGATTTTTTATTAACCCTATCTCGTTAGATGAGATAAGATCTAAAATAGCCTTTTCCCTGTTTGTTTCTACGATGCATTGTTCTAGGAAATTTTCTCAAATGCATTCCAGACTACTTTTGTCATTTTGGATTGCTATAAGATCATTATCAAAGGATCGTAAGAAGCAGGAGCAGCAGTTGGCCATTCGGTCCCTCGTGCCTGTTCCGCTATCCAGTAAGATCATGAATGTGCCATTAACTCCACTTTCCTGCCTGTCACCCATAACTCTCTTCTCCTTTGTTAACCAAAAATCTGTTTAACTCAGCCTTGAAATATTCAATGACCCAGTCTCCATTGCTCCCTGGGGAAGAAAATTCCACAGTCTAATGACCCTCTGAAAGATGAAATTTCTCCTCATCTTAGTCTTAAATGGGAGACCCCTTATTTTTAAACTGTGTCCCCTAATTCTGGATTCTCCCACAAGGGGAAACATCCTCTCAGCATCTATCCTGTCAGGTCCCCTAAGAATCTTAAATGCTTCAACAAGATCACCTCTCAATCTTCTGAACTCTAATGAGTATAGGCCCAACCTGCTCAACCTTTCCTCATTAGGCACTCATTCATCTTAGGAATCAGCCGAGTGAACCTTCTCTGAACTGCTTTTAGTGCAGGGGCAGAATATTGCCATCATGTGCAATAGTAGCAGTGAAGGAACTGCAATATAATTCCAAGTAGGATTGTGTGTGATTTGGAGGGGAACTTGTAGGTGGTGATGTTCCCATGCACCTGTAGTCCTTGTTGTTCTGAGTGATAGAGATCATGGGTTTGAAAGGGGCACGTAAAATGCTTGCATAAAATAAATAAATAAATTTTCTTGACTTCACAAACATGTCCCAGCCCATGTGACACTGTCACATGATTGGACATGTTTAAATAATTTTTTACTTTACTATTTAAACATTTTTATTACCTACTTAATCTCTCTGATGCAGCTCCGTGCCTCAGGGAGATTGCTGTGCTCTTTCGCACACATGCCCGAAAAAGTGCAGGCCCTGACTCTCCCTCCTCCCACCGCCCGCACAGGTAGCGCTGAACACTACTGGCCGCGCATTACGCTGGGCAGGCCTTAATTGGCCTGCCCACATAAAATGGCGGCACGCAGCCAGTTGCGGGTGGCGACTGGCTCCAAGCCCAAGCCCGCATGCTCCCGCCCCGTTCGCCCAACGTAGGTAAGATTGTAACCCAAGTGTTTCCCTCCTTAAGTAAGGAGACCTAAACACAATACTCTAGGTGTTGTCTCACCAATGCTCAGTACAGTTGCAGCAAGAGCCCCTAATTCTATACTCCATCCCCCTTGCAATAAAGACCAATATCCCATTTCCCTTCTTAATTACTTGCTGTACCTGCATGCTGACATTTTGTGACTGATGTACAATGGATGTACAATTCATATACACTCTTCCACTTGATGAGGACGCAGTCTCAAGCCAGAATTTTCCACTCCCGTTTGTGGCGGACGTGTTTTGCGGCATGAACGGATAATATTGTGAGAAGGCCCTAGTCGCATTTCCCGGTGAAGTAAATCCAGGACACGATTGTTCCCTCTCTCCATCAATGCCAGGCTCCATTTCGGGAACTTAATTTTAATGCGCTTGTAGCTCACTATTGTGTCCTCATACCGGAATTATCCTCCCACGTCAAATTAATTCCCACACTGGCGTGACTTTGGAATGGCCTGATTTTTGATTACTTTTTAAAGGCGTACACCTGGCCAGCTGAACTTTGAGGGGAATGCGGAGGTGATTGCATATGACCTTGTGGAGTACTCACAAGGATTACCTGTATGACATCAAGGAAGAGGCGGCATGCATTCGGTGGGGGGCGCATAGGCAATTTGCTTTTTCCCGGCTGACTTTCAGTGCAGCACAGGGGCAAGAGCTCCAGTGCAATTGGGGCTGGGGTGGAGCGGGTGCAAGGCAGCACAGACTGATGGAAGCACACAAGCATGTGTCGGGGTGGGGGGAAGGGTGGAGGGGTGGGAAGAGTGAGGGAAGTGGCCACACACTTGGAAAAGCTTGTCAAAAGTGAACGTTCTTTTGCAGCTTGGAGTCAGGCTTCTGAAACATTTCTGCCCACTCATGGGTTTGAAATCTACCAGGGTCCACAGAAGCTGCAGGGATGGCTCCTTGGGGACAAGGGCTAGCCATAGAGGACATGTCTGATGACACCCGTGCGGTGGCCTCAGACTCAGCAGAGAGACGGTAAAACGATGCTCATGCCGCAACCTGGATTTTAATGGAGCACACGATTGGCATCTTAAAAATGAGATTCTGCTACCTTGACAGGTCTGATGGAGCACTGCAGTACCGTCCCCAGAGGGTCTCACACATCATCATCGCTTGCTGGGAGCTACCCTTCTGGCGCCACAACAGGGAAAGGAGCTGGTTGAGGAGGAGATGGAAGAGCTGCACACCTCCTCCGATGAGGAGGACATTGAATTGGATGACGGTGATGAGGTCACCTCATTGGCCAGACAAGGCAGGCACACTCTGGAGGTCCTAATAGCCACAGGATTAGTGGAGAATGATGATGAGATCCAGTGAGGATAGTCCTGATGTCCTCACTTTGTATCTGTGAACACCTGACACCTGTCTGACTGATGGCAGCGCACATACACTCAGTGCTCAGGCTCCTGTCAAGGAGACGCAGTGGAGGCCCTAATAATCACTTGATTGCAGGAGGATGATGACGGCATGCAGTGAGGGCACCTCCATAAATCTTCACGTAGCCTCTGTGAATGTCTGACTCCTGTCTGGCCAAGGGCAACTTGCCTGCATTTTGTGATCAGGGTCGTATCTTGGATACACAGCAATGAAACTTTAAGTGCACCTAATCCTTTATCATTCCTGTCACCTTCAGGAGCACACCATCAGCGGACACAGATGCTGAAGAGATGGGGGCCAGCCCCACCTCAAAGGTGCTGAGAGCACACAGAGAGAGTGATGGAATTCTGTGATGCCTACCCATTACATTCTGGAAGCAATGACCAGCACCGTTGAGGTGCCGGTGTCACTGATGTGTTGAGTGTGTGTGAAGCTGGACCATCACTTTGCTCTGAAGGTTACACACTGTACAGGGAAGAGGCCCTGGACTAAGACACCTGCCTTTATCTTGTGCAGGAGCCAAGGTTTCACATTTGAGTGACAAGAACACTGCTCACCAGAACAAGGCGCAGTAGACAAGGATACATTTTTGGGAGTATATTTACAATTGAGAACATTATGTATAAGTGATTAACACCCATGTCCAGGCTGTGCAACTATATCTTCTTAACCTCTCTAACCCTGCCGCTACGTCATGGTGTTCTTCCTACATATACACCGGATGTGGAGGCAGCCTGCTAACTGTGATGAGCTTGGCAGGCCTCTGTTTGGAGGGCAGATACCTGGAGGGCCCTGGCCTGCTTTCAGGGTCCTGCTGTGTGGCAGTGGCACCCTCCTCGGCCTGTGGAGCTGGATTTGCTGGTCACAGGAAGAGGGGAATCGGATGGGCTGGACACTACCAGAGTCACCTGGGTGGATGGTTTTGGGTATGCACCTGCTGATCCTCCTTTGTATGGGCTCCCGAGGGCCCCTGGCTGGCTTCTTGAGAGGAAGAGGCAGCTGGAATGAGTTTGAGATGCCAGACCCCCACCCCCCGGACTCCTCTGTTGACACCAGTGGATGCCAGCAAGAACCTCAGTGATGGACTGCAGCTCCTGCAGCAATGCAGGACCAATGTCCTGGATCAAGGTCTCCATGGCAGCTCGATTCCTAATAGTGTTGACTTTGGTGCGTTGACATGCTGGTGCTATCACCTCAGTCTGAAGGTTGACTTGCAATATGAGGAGTACAGCGGACATCCCTTCCTGATGTCCCCAAGCTTGCCTTTGCAGCTCCAGCAACTGAGGTAGAATCGAGTCCAGAGGCTTGTCATCGGACTCAGACTCAGTAGATTCCTGGCCTCCAACTGTCCCCTGAGAACTGGCATCCTTGGATTTCCCTATCCCCGCCTGCTGTGGATCAGTGTGATGTGCTCACCAGCTTGTGACTCCAGAGCTAATCTGGTGCTAGGTCTCACCGAGGTGTGTGGCTCTGCACTGGTGGAGGGTGTGGGTGAGCGTTGTGATGGGTCTTCCATTGATGTGCCTGTGGGTTCCTCTGCCAAGGTGTTCTCGGGGCTGGAGTCGATGACCTGGCTCGTGGCCGCCCTCGGCTGCTTCCGGATGTGCCTGTGATAGAAAAGAGAGATAATTAGTGCACGGCAGGGGACTGGGAAACAGGCGACATCACTCACAGCATGGTTGTCTGATGGATGTGCAGTGCAGTATCCTCACTCGGTTGAGCACCACCAGCCTCACTGTTGGCACAGGAATGGTCTAGATCCTCGACGGCTAGCTGGATGGTTCTGTTTTCCAAAGCCTTGAGGGCCTTGATATCAGGCATTCCTCCACAGGTCTGGGATGTCTCCATGTTGTTGTGGGCTAGCTTATCCTGCATGGAGGCAGATGGGGAGAGTGTAAGCTGGAGGCCTGCCAGGCCAGATGAGAAGGATGCCTGGCATGTGTGGAGTGTGAGTGGTGACATGGACAGCATGAGGACATGATGGGCAGGGGAGATAAGGGTGTTTGTGAGAGAGTAGGTGGTGATGCCCCTTGAGCTGGCAGTGAGTGCGAACCCTGTGGATGTGTGATGGGTTTGTGAGTGTGTTAAGAGTGATGAGAAGAATGAAGATCACTACCAGCCCTGCAAACAAGACATCAGCAGAGATCATCCACATCACCAGCGAGGGACAACATCATGTGTGACACTTGAGGCAGACTTCGCCTTTCCAGAATTGGCTTGTTCAGCCGTCAAAAGAGGTGCAGCAAATTATCTCATCTGATCTCACCAGAGTTTGAGGGTGGAATTTTCCGCTGAATTGCACTAAGTGCGGTGGCAGGCATGACAATAAGACCAGCCACAATGGCGGGTTTTTGCGTCCTATCGTCTGCTTCCCAGCGTGGAGATCACTAACCCTCTTGTGGCAATGGATGGCTGTCCTCTTTTTGAGGGCTCTGAAGAAGAGTCATACAGACTCAAAAGGTGAAATCTGTTTCTCTCTCCACAGATGCTGCCAGACCTGCTGAGTTTTTCCAGAATTTTCTGTTTCTGTCTCTTTTGGAGGGCATTGGTGCTCATCCCCGCCTCCACCTCCCAAGCTGGATTGGTGAGTTTGGTGGCTGGCCTTCGCCCGAAGCTGGGGTAGAGGAGTTCTCGGTAGGGTTCCATTACATCCAGCGGGCACACTAGAGAGGTGTCACTAAATTTGGGAGTGGCTGTCTTCTTGGCTTTCGGGGCCATGTGTCGTCTTGAGCAACCCTGGTCTGAAGACATGAAGTAGGCTGTGCTCTGTTGCGCTTTCAACATGGTGCCTGGAGCAAAGGAGTGCCGAGCCCGCCCACCAGCAATCTGGTGAGTTTCCCAGGCATGCATTATTAATGAGGCAGGATGCGCCGGGAAGCAAACGATATAGTGCAAAAACCCACCATTGTGGCTGGTCTTTTCTTCACGCCGCCACAGTACTTAGTGCAATTCAGGGGAAAATTCCACCCTTAGACTTCGGTGAGATCGGATGAGATAATTTGCTGCACCTCTTTTGACGGCTGAACAAGCCAATTCTGGAAAGGTAAAGTCTGCCTCAAGTGTCACACGTGATGTTGCCCCTTGCTGGTTGTGTGGATGATCTCTGCTGACGCTTTGTTTGCAGGGCTGGCATCTGCTTTGGAGCTTCTGAAATCACATGTCATCATGGTGGCAAATTCCTGCCCATAGCCATTTGCACTGATAGAGTTTCCCACTTGTCGTAATTCATGTTGAAGGCTTTCATGTCTCATTTCTTCATCCTTGTATGGGAGCAGATGTGATTCATGTGCAAGGACACCCAGATCCCTCCATACCTCAACATTCTGCAGTTTCTCTACATTTAAATAATATTCTGCTTTTCTATGTTTCCTGCCAAAGTTGGACAGCCTCACATTTTCCCACATTATATTCCATCTGCCAATTTTTTGCCCACTCACTTAATCTATTTATATCCCTTTGCAGACTCTTTGTATCCTCCTCACAACTTGCTTTCCTACCTATCTCTGTATCATCAGCAATTTTGGTTACAATGCACTCAGTCTCTTCATTCAAGTCATAATTATAAATCATTAATAGTAGATGCCCAGCACTGATCCCTGTGGCAATCCACTAGTTAAAGTTTGCCAACCTGAAAATGACCCAGCCATCCCAACTTTCTGCTTCCTGTTAGCTAACCAATCTTCTATCCATGCTAATATTACCCCAACACTATGGGCGGAACCGTCCCAGATTTGCACTAAGCGTGGTAGTGGGCAGGAAAAAGAACGTTTTATCCGTCGGCTGCAATGGTGGCTTTTCACATCATATCATCCCAATCCTGCCTCATTAATCATGCATTTCCAGGAAATACACCGGGTCGCTGGTGGGTGGCCTCTCATTCGCCCCCCACGCCATCACCTTGCTGCTTCGACATGCTAGGCGCCATATTTAAAGTGGAGCTATGCACGTACTTCTCAGTGCTTCCAGCCCAGGACTGCTGCACAGAAGACATGGCCCTGAAAGGCAAGAAGACTGCAGCCCCCCTGATTCAGTGATGCGTTACTGGAACACATTTTGGACATGGTGGAGGCCTGTCGTGATGTCCTTAACCCAGCTCTGGCTGCAGGTTGGCAGCAACATCACTAATCCAGCTTGGGAGGCAGTGGCAGCAGTGGTCAGCACCAATACCCTGTGAAAGAGGACTGCCACCCAGTGCAGCAAGAGGATGAATGATCTCTTCCATTCTGCCAAGGTAAATCACTCTTCTCATCACTCTTAATTCACACGCTCAACCACACATCCACAGGACGCTCACTCACTGCCAGTTCAAGGGACAGCACCATTCACACTCTCACACGCCTTCATTGTCCTCACCCCATCATGGCACCACTCGCCACCTACACATACCAGGCGTACTTAGCATCTGGCATAGCAGGCATCCTGCTTACACTCTCTCCATCTGCATTCATGCAGAACAAGCTGGCACACAACGAGAGGGAGAAGTCTCAGACTGGTGGAGAAATGCCTGCCATCAAGGTCCTCACAGGATTTCAAAATAGAGCCATCCAGCTGGCCAGAAAAGATCTGGACTGTTTCTGTGCTGACAGTGAGGTCAGTGCTGCTCAACCAAGTGAGTACCCGGCAGTGCAACATCCTTCAGGCAACCATGCTGTGAGTGATGTGCCCTGTTTCACAGGCCACTGCCGTGCACTAATTATCTCTCATTGCTTTCACCGGCACATGTGGGAAACAGCAGAGGGAGCCCATGAGCCAGGCTTAAGCCCTGAAGACACCTCAGAAGAGGACCCTGCTGAAACCCTAACTGAAGGCCCATCACAATGCTCACCCACACCCTCCATCTCTGCATAGGCACACATATCAGCAGAACTCAGCTTTAGAATGGCCTCAAGGTCACAACCTGGTGAGCACATACACACTGTCTGATCCCACCTTTGTGACCATTTTCTCCTGAGGCAGGCGGGCCGGGCCAGGAATTTTCCAAACTCCCAC
Source organism: Carcharodon carcharias (assembly GCF_017639515.1). NCBI lineage: Eukaryota > Metazoa > Chordata > Chondrichthyes > Lamniformes > Lamnidae > Carcharodon > Carcharodon carcharias. The sequence continues at coordinate 135,659,975 of NC_054468.1, read as the reverse complement.
CACTGGCCTCGGTGATGAAATTCCAGGCCACAATAAGGGGAAAATGTCAACCAGTGCAGTGTGAAGGTTCTCCTTCTCTTCTTTGAATATTGCCATGTGGTTTCCTACACTCACCTTAAATCTCACTAGAAAGACAGCACCACTGGTCAGGTAGCACTATACTGTAGTATCAGCTTGGTTATATACTCAGGTTTCCTGGAGTAGGGCTTGAACCCATCATACTTGCATTTAGAGGTGAGAGCTTTAACCATTGAGCCAAACCTACAGTTGATACCCAATACCTTCGGGATATGTAAGACTTGTATTTACATAATGCCACATCCAATTCTAAAGTGCCTTACACTATACTTTAAAACTGTTATCACTGTTGTAATGGACAGATTGCAGCAGCCAATTTGTTCACAGCTAGGTCCCAGAAATATTACTGTGTTAATGAGTAAATAACTTGTATTAGTGATGTTGTTTGAGTGATAAATATTGATTGAAATATCTAGAATCCTTGCTTTGCTTTGAAATAGCGAGGCCAACAGAATCTTGACTTAACAACTCATCTGAAGGTGACACTTCCAACTGTGCAGCACTCCCTCAGTAGTGCACTGAAGTGCCTAGATTACATGCTCAAGTCTCTGGACTAGTTTGATTTATAACCGTCTGAATCAGAGGCAATAGTGTTATCACAGAGCCACAGCTGACAAGATGAATGGACTCAGTGTAATATTCTACATAAGATTTTACAAAATCCGTCAAACAATGAATGTGGTTTTGATTTGCATATTGCCTCTGGCAATGCAAAATCTATACCTAATTTCTTAATATCTGGGTTATTTCTAGTTACTCTGTCAAAAAGGAAGGAAACCTTCCTGAATGTGGTATATACTGTATGATAGAATAGATTTGTTTGTGAACTGAAATGGTTGCTGCCATTTATACGCCTGATTAAACAACCAGTTGGACCCATAATAGCCTCAGAATGCACTAGCTCTCTGACGTCCTCTGCCAGAAGCCTAGATTCAGCATAACCTGGTCTCACAGAGATGTATCTCTGCTGGGTGGCAAGGTTGTTCACAAGCCCTTGATCACAGTTCAAAGGACGAACAATGGCCTAGTCGAATGGCTTTGATTGTTAACTACTTTTGAGGCATTTGAGCAGAGGGAAAGGTCTCTGATTGGATGGCATTCTATGATTGAGAACATGGTGGGCAGATGAGCCTCTTGGGCTAAAATCCATGAATTAGGAAACCTCTCCTAGGGAGGTAGAGTAGTGGTATTGCCACTAGAGTGGAAACTCAGGGTTATGTTCTAGGTATGGGGGTTCAAATCTCATCATTCAATGTTCCTCCTATGAATTTAAGCAATTTATCTTCTTTCAATTTTTTCTTGAGATGTGAGCATCACTGCCAAGGCCTGCATTTATTGCCCATTCCTAACTGCCCTTGAGAAGCCACCTTTTTGAACCGCTGCAGTTCATGTAGTGTAGGTACCACAGTGCTGTTAGAAAGGGAGCTCCAGGATTTTGACCCAGCAACAATGAAGGAACAGTGATACATTTTCAATTCTGGATGGTGAGTGGCTTGGAGGGAACGCCCAGGTGGTGGTTTTCCCATGTGTCTACTGCTTTTGTTCAAGAGAAAAATCGCAAAGTGACGTCATGGTACAAGGTGGTAGAGGTCGTGGATTTGGAAGGTGCTGTTGAAGTAGCCTTACTGAAGTGCAAATTGTCGATGTAATGCACTGCTGCCACTATTCATCCGTGGTGGAGAGAGTGAATGTTTTAGCTGGAGGATGGGGTGCTGATCAAGTGGACTAGTTGTTTTGTCCTAGATTGTTCAAACATCCCGAGTGTTGCTGGAGCTGTGCTCATCTGGGAAGTGGCATTTTGTTAAAACTAATTACTTAATCTAATTTAAGTTATGGGGAGTTTAAATTAAAAATTTGCCCATTTTTATGCTGTGCGATATGACTATGCAATTTTTTGTCATACTCACAGTCCACACTTCTCTACTGCTCTGCACTAAGCCTTACTCTGTGCAATGCTCTGCTATCGGATTGACTTTTGAATCAATCTAACCACAAACACTGCAATGGGGAAGGGGAAGGGGAAGGGGGGAGAGAGAGAGAGAGAGAGAGAGAGAGAGAGAGAGAGAGAAGGATCTACTCCCGATACCTTCAACAGAGCATTCTACCATTAGAGCATCAGTGAGATTCCGCTGGGGCGCAATCGATAAAACATATCCAGGATTTGCTCGACACTGTTTTGCTGAGGTGAATTTATATACAAGTGCCTATGCAAACTCATAAGCAGAAGCGTAAGGTAAAATCTCCCATGCAGCATAATTCATCATAATTGGTTTGTGACTGGAACAAGGCGTTCTCCAGCGTTACAAGGTATTGGCAAGAAATGAGCATTCTTCAACTGACTGATTAATGCTCTTGGTTTTACTTTTATATTGCCTTCAGGCTGATCTGGGGGCACAGCCAGTTTTGTGGGCAGGGGCTGCTTCGAGTGAATGGGCTTTTGGCCCAGTGTAAAAGGTCGCGGATACTCAGGTGTAAATTGGTGCAACGTACATTTAAAATCTGCAGTCTTTTTCATGAATCCATTCCATTCTGCCCATATTACACTGACACTGGAGTGGGGAAAAAATCGGAAACACCACTCCATTGTGTCCTGATTTATTTTGCTGTTGATATTTCCACAGACTTGTCTGCTAAAATTCAGATAGGAGAAACAATCGTGCAATGTTTGGTTCATAAAACAAAGACATTTAATTTGAACATGTACAAAATATTTCCCTTAGTTTTGCTTGCTCTCCATTTTGATGCCATCAAGTGTTTCACTTCTTTCCTTTTTGATTCATTGGCTTTTTAATATTGTTTGATTTGAAAACCATTTCCACTGAGTCTTTTTTGCCAACTATTTTCCTTACGGAAATGTGAAGCACTGTAATTTTAAAATGTACTACAGTCATTTCTTTCATTGGGCTCTCCTTATACTTGAGAAATTGTTAAACTTGATAATTAAACTTCTTGTGCTCATTAGTGTGTAATAGTTGGGGATTTATATGTTCATTATTGTTTCCCATAAACGTTGTAACAGGTAATCTATTATTGCCCATTTTGTACCCTTATGAAAATAATACGACACATGTTTCCATTTGATATATTAAGAAGTAGAAAATTACACCTATTATTCCTTCAATTTTGTCTTTGCACAAAACTCTACCAGTAGAATGAAGATAATTTATCATAATATGATTGATAAGATTTTTCTTTTAAGTCCTGATTTAGGATTCAATCTCCAGAGCAAGGCCCTCCTTCTTCCTCCACTATGTTTCTCTTCATTCCCTAGGTGGAAATGCGGAGGTTGATCATCTCTTTGCATTCATCTTGGTCATATTCATAAAGCCTGAGGATACAAAGTGGAACAGAGTGTGAACCGTCTGTCACTGTTTGAAAATAAGCATAGCAACCTTCTCAGTACAGGCTCCATATTGATAGTTACCGCATAATATTTTCCACATCGTCGACTGTTTCAGGTAACCTCGTGCCCCTTGTTTCAGGCAAAAGCTGCACCAAACCACCAGCTACCAGAGAAAGAGCACCTAGAGGAAAATGGAGACTGATTACAATGCGCTGTATCTGCTACCAATCTCCATTGTTTGATTATGTGGAGTCCACGATGGGTCAGGTCCAGGTTAAGAAACTTGCATCATTTGTGGACAAGTTGAAGTATAGAAAATGCTAACCTAAACTTGGCTGCCGCAGGTTAAATAAAGTACACATTGCAAGTCACAGCAGGACATATTAGAAACACTTTAACTGCTCTCCGAAGTGGTTTTTAGGCAGCTGCATTGGTTTAAGAAGTAGATTCACCACCGCCTTCACCACTGGCAACTAGGGATGGTGATAAATACCAGACTTGCCAGTAACACCCACATCTCAATAATGAATAAAGAAAAATGTGCAGCACCCAATTTGAGTGAACCTTTCAGTGCGTGCACTTGACATATTAAACATCAGTCACAGAGAACTAAGGGCAGCACTGCTAAATATCCCATGTATCAGGATGCTGTCTGACATGCTATATTGTTCCTCCAATTTTTGCTTTTACCTCAGATTTCCAAACTCAGCCTTTGTATTTTTATTTCAATACCTTGTAATTTTTTTTTATACATATGTGTCTAATTTTTGTTTGTTCTGGTTTAGAGCATACTGTTGCAATTCTGTTGTACTGTTAACATAAGAAAAAGCTTTCTCTTGGTGTATCCGTGTCATTGGGGAGGTGGTGGCATAGTGCTGATGTCACTAGACTAGCAATCCAGAATCTTAGGCTAATGCTCTGTTGGCGGGTGTCGGGGTGGGGTGTAGGATCAAAGCAGTTAGGTTGAATTTTAAATTGAATTAATACATCTGGAACATAAAGCTAGCTGTGTCATCAATTGCCAGAAATATCCATCTGGTTCACTAATTCCCTTCAGGGAAGGAAACCTGCCTACATGTGACTCCAAACCCACAGCAGCTTGATGGCAATTAAGGATGAGCAATAAAAGCTGCTGGCCTTGCCTGTGACATGCACAGCCCATGAAAGAAGAAATAAAATTCCCAACATGTGTAACTGGATGGAGAGGGAGAAGGAAAATGTGTGTATCAGCCCATACTGCTTATCCCTGTGGTGTAGCTATTACTAAAAGGACATTGGACAGGAGGAGACAATTCAGCCCCTCCAGCTTGACCTGCCATTCAATGAGATCATGTCTGATCTGCATCTTAACTCATCCACCTTGCCTCTATATCCCCTGGCTAACAAAAATCTATTGATTTTAAATTATTAATTGAGCTAGAACCTATTGCTTTTGGTGGGAGAAAGTTCCACATTACTACCACCCTTTGTGTGAAGTGGTGCTTCCTAACATCCCCCCTGAGTGGCCTGGCTCCAATTTTAAATTTACTCCTGGTCCCAGATTATCTCACCCGAGGGAAAGGTTTCTCAGCCATAGTACGTCAAGGGGCTGGAAACTGTGATGAAGCTCGCGGCCTATGTACCTGACATGGAATGTATATTCTAAATACCAAGAGTATCGCAATTGTATTGAGGCACCTCAGAATGGAACAGGCTGAATGGGAAAAAAGTTGAATTTTACTACATTTCCTGTAATTTTCAATTCAAAATGTTTTGTAATTTACTTTTACAAATGTTGTGAATAATATGTATTTTTTAAAGGAACAGTTTCTCTCCACCTACCCTGTCAATTCCTTTCAAAATCCTAAAATCCTTAATCAAATCACCCCTTAACTTTCTATATTCCAGGAAGTGCAAGTCCAGTTTATTTAATCTCTCCTCATAATTTAATCCTTATAGCCCTGGTAACATTCTGATGAGCGGGGCCTGCATTTCTTACAGGACAATAGATAGTTTCGAAGATGCGGTGCCCAGACCTGTACACAATGCCCCACATGTGGCCAAACCATGGCTCTGTACAGCTTCAGAGAAACTTCCTTTTGTTTATACTCCAGCCCTCCAGACATAAAGGCCAGCATTCCATGAGCCTTTTTTGATTATTTTTTGCACCTGACTACCACCTTTCAGTGTTCTGTGTACATGAATTCCTAGCTGTTCACTGCTTAAAAAAATCTATCCCTTTTTGCTCCAAAATGGATGAACTCGCATTGTATCAAAATCCGTCCGCCACAGTTTTACCCATCCGTCAATGTTTCCTCATAACTTTATGCTCCAGTCTACATTAAAAACTGTTCCACCAATCTCTGTGTCATCAGCAAACTTGGATAGATTGCTATCTATTGTGTTAGCTAAGTCATGAATGAATAGAGTGAAGAATTGAGTCCATAGCACAGATTCTCCTACTCTCTGTCTTCTATTTCCTAAGGTCAGTGTCTTATGTGGAATCTTATCAAATGCCTTCTAAAGTCCACATGAACTACAACCATAAATATTTCCTGAAAACCACTTTAGTTACTTGTTCAAAAAAGTCAGTTTGGTTCATTAGAAATGACCTAACCTGTACAAATCCGTGTTAGTTCATTTTAATCAGTTTACATTTCTCTAGGTGCTTAGTCACTCATTCATCACGGCAGCACTGAGACCTTAGATGGCTTCTGCCTGTGCATCAGTGGAAGCTGAGACATTGGCAGGAGCTGCTACCATAGCTTATTTTTAAGTTCTGTCAAAGAGTTGGTCACCACAGTTTCACAGTGAAAAGGATGGACTCCAAGTTCTGTGTGAAAGCCTGAGCCCGACTCTTCCATGCACCTTGACAGTGACAACAGCTCTGTGACAGGCCTCAGTGCCCCAAGCATCTCAGTGTGTATGCCCATCCATGTTTTCCTGCATGTCTCCCCAACAAAGTCCTCATCTGAGTTCCCCATAGCAGAATTCATGTGCAGCCTAGCCCTGCGGAGATCTGATCCACAAGTTATCCTTTCCTCCTGGCCTGGCTGCAGCCCTCTCGTGCCCGGTGACTCACCACATGCTGACCCCGACTCTATACTATCCTCTAAGGTGCATCTGAGCTGACGGCTGCAAGAGTCAGATCAGGTGATGGTGCTTCCCTCATAGGTCAGCAGGATGCTCTCAACCTTCACAGTGAGGCTGGCCAGGTCAGTACCTGAAAACAGAAATGCAGAAGGGGGGAACTGGGGTGAGCGAAGGGGCTGGGGTGGAAAGCATGATGTCCACAGTCACAGCATTTACAGCTTGCACTTCATGTCAGACAGCATGATGATGATGAGGTGGAATTTGAGGAGCATTGGCAGGAACATAGCCTCATCCTGACTGTTCCCGGTGATGCTGAATGCAACCTTACTAGTAGATGGCCCCATGATGCGGAGCACCGTCTCCTCCAGGGAGCTGAGGATATGCAGGCATGCCTGTCCTCTGCTGGTCCTCTGCTGTTTCCTGTGATTATGTACCAGCTTGTCCTGCAAGGGAGAGAGACGAATGTCAGTGAGTGTGTTTCAATGTGTTTAGGTAATGTGCCTGTCATAGCTGAGAAACCAGAGGCACATGGATACTGTGAGAGGTGTCTGTGAGGCTGCCAACATTGGCTAGTGGATGAGGGTCGAGTGGAATACCTGAATGTTACCCATGGGTCCTGATTGCTGAGGAGTGAATGATGGGAGTGCGGTGTATTGAGCAGCATGAGTGGTTGGTAGAGTAGTGGGCATGAAATGTCCTTTGACCATCCATTCACTGACCTTGATCACTCTATAAACCATTTCCAGTTGTGTAGCCAATTACAGGGGGCCAGACTCTCGCTATTAATCTCCATGGCCACCTGCTTATGGTGTGTCTTGAGGGCCGCTGGTCTGTTTCTAGAACATGACATCTCCTCCTTTCCACCTCTATCAGTAATTCACTGCCTCAAAATATCTTGGAACTCTCTTCCTCACCTCTTGTTACTTTTGTTGTGCTTTTCCTTCCAGCCAAGTATTCACAGACAGTCAGCAGCTGCATCTATTGCATGAGTACAGTTTCCCTTTAAGAAGGAGCAGACTGCCTTTAAGAGGCTCAGGTTAACTGGTTAGCTGTGCTAGGTGTACACACTGCTGTGCCCCCCTGTTGAGCATGCAGCCAGTCAGCAGCACTTTGCCCATTGAAATTATTGAAATGAGGAGACAGCATAAAGTTTGATGCTGCCTCCATCAATGGGACTAGGCACAGGGTAATTATGCATCTCAATCCCCACGCCTGAAAACAGACCTTATCCAATTCCTCCACTTAATCTTTGCAAATATTGCACTCCTGTTGTTGGGCTTGTGCTGTGTGCTTTAAATGCTGGGATGCAATACACTCCTGCCATCCACTTCAAGTGTCCAATGTGCTGAGACTGAAATTTTAGCCCCCTCCCCCATCCCCTAGGAACAGGAGGTGGCCATTCCGCCCCTCAAGTATGTTCCACCTTTCAGTTAGATCATTGCTGAAATATATCTTAACTCCATCTACACACCTTGGTTCCATGATCCTTAATACCCTTACTTAAAAATTGATCAACCTTAGTTTTGAAATTTGCAATTGACGTAGCCTCAACAGTTTTTTGAGGATGCCTCCATGTTGTTTCTTTAAGTATAGCTTGTCAGGGGAAATGGACTCAATAGTATTATCCTCCAAAGAATGGATAAAATATATTTATTCATTTCGGCATGCTTAAAGGGGGAGATGGTAGTATAGTGTTATATTGTTGAATTTGCAATCCAGAAGCCCAGGCTAATTTTCTTGGGTACAGTTTCAAATCCCACCACAGCAACTGATAGAACTCCAGGTTTTATTAATTTCATTTCGAACTGAAAGCTAGTCTCAGGAATAATGACCATGAAACTACCATCAATTGTCGTAAAAACCCACCTTGTTCACCAATGTCCTTGAGGGAGGGAAACCTGCCATCCTTACCTGGTCTGGCCTACGTGTGACTCCAGACCCACAGCAATGTGGTTGACTCAGAAATGGCCTAGCAAGTCACTCAGTTCAAGGATAATTAGGGGTGGGCAAAATATGTTGGCCTTGCCAGTGATGCCCACGTCCCATGAAAGGATAAATTTTTTAAAACTCACCAAAAATTACCAAGGGAAGTTCACTCCAAATGGTTGCTAAGTTGAAGAGCACAAATGGCGCTGCAATCCCACCAATGGCACTTAGGGATGAACATATCGAAACACCAAAATTCCTGTTATTTTAAAACAAAAAATGTCACCTGGTAGTACAGAACTTGAGTATTGCTGAAAAAAGAAACATACTATTGAAGATTTTTCTCTTGTGCTCACTGGGACATCTCACAAGATAAATCAACACTAAAGGGAACAACAATTTATACTGCATGACAAGAGAGTGCTGATTAGTTGGCAGTGGGCTCTGATTGGTAAATGTGTTGCCATGGCGAATGCAGCAAAGAACAGTTAACTACCAAGTTTTTGTTCAAATTCAAACCAGCCAGGTTGACTCTGATTGATCATGGCATTGCCATGGGGAATGAACCATGGAATGGCTGTCCCCAAAGCTTTTGTTTAGTTGGAAAAGATGGAATGCATGAACAGAAGGAGCATTGCACATTTTCCAATGCCTCTACCAATCAGAGTCCACTTGCCAACCAATCAGCACTCTCTTCTCATGCAGTATAAATTGTCTTTCCAATTACACTTGGTTTATCTTGTGAGCTGTCCTGATGAATGTAAGACAAAAAGTTTCAATAGCATGTCTCTTTTTCAGCAAAACAAAAATTATTCTTACTGAGAAAAGAATTACACTAAGAATTTGTGCAAAGAATTGCACCAACAACCAATTCAAGCCCACAATGTGTCCCCCTTATGTTTGCAAGGAGCCTCATATATTCAGATTCAGGAAGCTACCCTCTGAAGGGAATAGGGACATGTCCAGGCATTGCACCGTTTTTGAATTAAACAAAGTGTGGGGGACAATAGCTCCCTGGTGCATTCTCCATTGCAGTGCCTCAACCAATCAGAGTCAACTTGCCAATCAATCAGTGCCCTTTTCTCATGCGGTATAAATTGTTGCTCCCTTTGAAATTTAACATACTTGCATCTGTCCTGATGAGTGCAAGACAACAAGCTTTGACTACTTGTCTCTTTATTCAGCAACGCTCAAGTTCTGTACCATCAAGTGACAAAAATGATCAGTTGTGTCAATGGCAATGTCAGTTCCTGAAGTGATTACCAGCTATCCATCATACTGGGATGGTATATCCATCCTTTATTCATATAATTTGAGTTCATTGAAAAGGTTTCAGTTGGTTACCTTAATGATGTGGGTTGCAGTTCATTGGTCACAAGGAAAAGTATACTGATTGACATAGTTATTCCACATCTGCCCAATGTAGCAACAGCAGTTTTGAACCAGTGCATATCTTTGAGATGATAAAACAAAGTTAATGTAAGGTCCAGACATATAGAATTACTAACACAAGAGAGCAGTCAGTTACATCTGGTACAAGACTTCCACCTTTTATTAAACACGCCCATTAAATCAAGTTACACCTTTAAGGAGATGCCCCATAGACTGGGCAGACATTCATTTTCTAAAAGGTAAACTAACCATCAAAATGTCTGATTTTTAAAACAGTTGTCAACTTTCTCCCCACTTACTTTTGTGCTGCATGTGGTGGAGGGATCGATCACTAGGGTTTTTGATGACAGGAAGTCATACAGCCCAACCATAATCAGTCTTCTGCTTTCTTTTGGATTTGGCAGAAGACCACAACCCCAGGTCCAACAATGTCCTTTCCTTGGAGATTTCCTTTAGGAAATTTATTCACTATTTACTGTTCCCTCTTTAGCTCAGATGTTACATGCTGTTGATTCACTTCCACTATGTAGGGAAAATACTTGACAGTTACAAGAGACTGAAATAGCTGGCGTTGGCAAGTGAGGCTTGTGCTCAGCAATGTGACATTGCACCGGGTGTGTACAGTTTGCCAATGTGTACTCCCAACATGCACAGGGAGCTGGTGGTGTTGCCTCCTAATAATCAGGATTCACCTTCCCTCAGTGCATTCATATAGCAGCCATGTTCTACATCAAGACATTTTAGAAAATTTGGTCCACGTAATCTCATGACTGATTTTGACTAAGAAATGGAAGTTTTCCATTCAGACAAAAACATCAACAGAAAAATAATAGAGCGAGATTGGAATCTGCCTGTGAGGTGTAGGTCAATCCCACCAGAGTTCCTTCAACCAAATTAACAGAATGACAGTAACCTGGTGTCATGACACCACTTTCTGTGAACTCACCACCTGGAATGGGGAGCTGAGGGGTTAGGTGGTAGGGTGAGGTGTGGCCAGCTACTTAAAAGACCTGAATGACAAAAATCTGAGATCTGAAATCTTTTCAGAAGCCATGGTAGACCTGAGAGGGTGTGGAAACAACTCTTAATACAATTAGACAAAGGAGGACGATATTTTTTGAAAACCTGCCATGTCATTCTGCAAGGAAAGCAGCCCAGTACCAGTGACAGGACAGTGACCAGGACAAACAGTGCTGACTCTAAACCCTACCCACTGACAACTCATTACCACATCTAGTACAGGACGAGGAGCCAGGCATGTTTTTCAGCCATTCATGAACTAAGCATGCCAGCTATCATTGCAGCACACCTGTTGGTGTTTAACAAATCAATGGCAAAGAGATAATACAAGTTCTTTACAGACTAGCCTTCACCTAGCTGCAAGTACTTCATTATTGAAATTCTTATATGCTATGACTGCAATAAAAGTTTCACATGAAATGCAGTTGTTGGTTCCTACGCCTGTCATCATCCCAAAATAATTCACTTGTTGGCACCTAATTGGCAACCAGCAGTTATTCTCACCCTTTGTGTTTTTTTAAAAGGGAAATTCAGCCCATGCCGGGGCACCTGCTTGCGGTGGGCTCCCAAATGTTTGTCCTCTTACATGTGGAGGGGCCAGAATTGCGGATCCTGACGAAGGAAGCCATAGGAAGAGGGTGAGGAAGAGAGATCCTTTTTGAGAATAATTTTTAATCTGGACATTCAACCAACATGCTTTGGGGAGCCGGGATCAGTGCTGATGGGGGAAGAAAGCTTGCTTTAAAATGAAAACCTGTTGAACTGTTGCACAGCAGAAAATCCAGAGAGTGCTGTCAAGAAGGAGCAAAGAGATTGCGTAGCTAAAGGAGTTGTCAATGTAAACAAGGCATGTGCCTCTTCAATAAACAATTCTTATCAGGAAATTGGCCAGCTAGGTGCTTGAGTTTGCTTGAGTTATCCAGCCAATCAACTGTTACCGTGGTCTTCATATGGTGGAATTTACTGAAGGGAAGTCTAAGTAACTTTAAGGTTTTAAGTTTTAAACAAGAATGAGATATATCATTTGTTGTCACAACCTATCATGCTATCATTGATAAGTCAATAAGGTCTTGGCGATGCACCTTGGAAGGAAATGGTGTATGGAAGCTATTGAGTTAACTTTGTTCCTGCAAGGAACAAGGAAGGAAACCAGCCAAACATGAAAGGAGAACTGCAGTCAAGGGAACTGATCATGGGAAGGAGAATGGCAATCAAAGAGGGAACTCGATTCATCCACAGAAGAATGTCTGTTCTGTGGTCAGAATTAGATACTGTAATAAACTTGGTGTACTGGACAGCTTTCTTGTTGGAAACAGTAAACTTTATTTACAGAGCTCCTGATGAAGCTACATGCTAGAACAAGGTCCACAACTAGAAAGGTTCGCCCCTAAGATTACCCACGCTTAGGGCTGATTCGTCTGTACAGTCACATGAACTCCAAAACAGTATGAAAGGTTTTACTTACGATCGTTACATTCCTCCCCCTTTAATTTTGTTTTACATCTCTTATTTACAATAATATCTTAATCCATAACATATACAAATATATACAGCTCATGCAATTATAGATTAAGTCTCTGAGGTAGTTTTCTGATTCGGTTGAAGTGACGTAGCTCCACGACTTGAGATTCTTCAACTGGATCAACTTGATCAGGAACTGCAGCATCAGGGACATCCTTAGACAATGACAGTTCAGAATTATTTACTTCAAAAGTATGTCTATTCTATGTTGATCTGGCACCACAAGGATCAAAGGTTCAACTTTGATTTCAGGTAACTGGAACTGGCTGTTGGAGTCTCTCTCCACTTCTTAGATGATCCACATGTTTTCAAACAATCCAGTTTTCCACTTCCACTTGGTATGACAAACTTCCTGTTTCAGAGACAATTATACCAGGAACCCGTCTAAGTCCAGTTCCAAAATTTCGCACAAAACTGTCTCTCCGACAGTAAATTTTTGAACTATACTGACTTTCTGACTACTCTGATTCTTCTCTACCTTCCTCTCTAAGTTAGGAAACACCAGGCTCAACCTTGTACGAAGGTGACGGTTCATTAGTAATTCAGACGATGTTGAACCCGTAGTTAAACGAGGAGTCATGCGATAGCTGAGAAGAAATCGCGAAATTCTGAATAACATTCCTTCGGATAATTTCTTCATTCCTGTTTTAAAAGTTTGAACTGCTCTTTCTGCTAATCCATTGGATGAGGGATGATATGGTGCTGTTTTAATATGTTTAATCCCATTTAAGTTCATGAATCTCTGGAATTCTGTATGAGTGAAAGCAGTACCATTACCTGAAACAATGACTTCTGGTAGGCCATGTACACTAAAACATTGGCACAGCTTTTCAATAGTTGCACACGACGTCGGTGATCTGACTTCATACACATCCATCCACTTAGAGTGCGCGTCAATGATCACTAAAAGTAAGGTATCTAAAAATGGACCTACATAGTCTATATGTAGTCTAACTCAGGGTTGACCAGGCCACTCCCACGGATGCAGTGGAACTGAAATGGGCAACTTCTATTGTTGCTGACACTGGAGACAGTGCACCATTTTTTCTATATCACTGTCTATACCTGGCCACCAGATATAGCTTTGCACAAGCATCTTCATTTTCACAATGCCAGGATGCTCACTGTGAAGCTCTGTCAAGAGTGGCTTTCTTCCTTGCAAAGGAATGACAACTATTACTCCTCATTACAAGATATCACCTTGACAGCTCAGTTCAGATTTACGGGCATAGAATGATTTTAACTCTTCAGGGACTTGTGCATTTGACCATACTTGAAATACCTGTTCTCGGACTCTTGATAAAATTGGACCCCGGTTTGTCCAATTCTTTATCTGCTTCACACAGGCCAGTGAGGAGTCCAGGACACAAGTACAACTTCTTGAGGTATTGGAGCATGTATAATGCTATCTTGCAATGGAAGATGCCTGTATTTGCTACATGCACACTTGGACAGTGCATAAAGGTGTACTCATATGCCGACAAAATCACAGCCCATCTTTGATTTCTGGCAGAGGCTATCATCAGAATTGCTTTATCTTCACCAAATAAAACTGTAAGTGGTTTGTGATCTGACACCAGGGTGAAACGCGACCATGCAAGTATTTCTGGAATTTCCTTACTCCAAATATTACTGTTCGGCCTTCTTTTTCAAGCTGTGAGTAAACCTTCTCGGCTGCAGAGAGGGTTCTGGAGGCACATCCTATTGGCCTTTCAGATTTGATTTCAAACTTTTCTTCTTGTGTTTGCCACAGAGTTTCGTCTCATCCTTCATTTTGATTTCACAGTCGGCCAAATTTCTCTCAGATGAGATCTTAACCTGGTTCAGTTCGGGGTTGAGCTACCTAGGGTTTTGCTACCCACTTGCATCTTGGAAAATTCCATGAATTTTCCTTTTAATGCCTCTTTAGCCTCAATCAACTGATTTTTCAGTTCTCCTGTCTCCTTTTTGTACCTTTTTGCTTCCTCCTGGAACATTGAACATTGTTGAGTTTTTTCTGTCCACTGTTTCTTCAATTGGTTCAGAGAAGCACTGTATTCATTTTGAAAACAAAAAATGCTGGAAAAACTCAGCAGGTCTGACAGCATCTGTAAAGAGAAAGACAGAGTTAACGTTTCGAGTCCGTATGACTCTCGAAGATTCTAACCGTTAACTCTGTTTCTCTCTCCACAGATGCTGTCAGACATGCTGAATTTTTCAAGCAATTTTTGTTTTTGTTTCAGATTTCCAGCATCTGCAGCAGTTTGCCTGTATTCATTTCGCTTCTTTTCATGATTTTCTCGTGGAACCAACTCTGGCCTGAGGGATCCTGTGAAGGTCCTTCGGTTCTCTTAACTCATTCCAAAAGGCACAATCACATTCCCTTATCAACTTCCTATTCTGACTTGACAAAGTTCTGACCAGTTAAGCTTAATTTTTTTTCACCAATCATGGCCCAAAAGGCTTAGTCCTTCACCTGTTGCAACAATCACTGGAAGCTGGGCTGTCTGTTGCCTGTAGAATACCTTTTACCTGTATTTCCTCTCCAGTATACATCTTCAGCTGAGCTGTGGCTTGCTCCAGATTCAGTGGCAGAGTACCTTCACTTAGGTATTTAAACATGTGTTCTCTCACCATTGTGCTCGATGTTCCTGTGTCAATCTTCATGACTACAGGCTTCCCATTTACTTGAAGGGTGATAATGATTGGTTTAGTTTTCACTGCTTTGTATAGGGAATAGATATCAGTATATGCAGCTTCCGGTTCATTTATATTGTGCACTTCAATCAACTTGGTTTGTTGTTTGATTGGCTGTCTTGATTTTGCCCTGCCCTTTTATAACATGCCCTTTTTTGTGACAGTAGTAGCATTCTGCCTCTTTACTGCTTGCCCCCACATCAGTAACAAATTAATTTCTGAATTGCTGGCGAAATGCTTCCAATACTTATTTTTGCTTTGTAAGTGGTAGAGGCTGTTTCCTGCTTCGAGGTTGTCTCTCTGGTTTTTGCGCCATGCCCGATGGTAGGTTCCCACTCCAACTGAAGAACGGCGCCATGTTGCACACTCTACAATGCCTGCGTGTCCCCCTCAGCACTCTTCATTGCTAGCAGTATTTCCATGGTGCGCTTCAGGCCATTATTAACTTCTGCAAGTAAATAGTGCTGAATGGCGTTGTCGTGTACACCACAAACCAAACGATCTCGCACATGCGTATGTGTGTGTGTTTGTGTGTGCCTGTATCGGTGTGTAGATGTCTGTGTGCACCTGTGTAAGTCTGTGTGTGTGCATGTGTGTGTCTGTGTCTGAGCGTGTGTGTGCATGTGTAGCTGTGTGTATATGTGTGAATGTGTGCGTGTGTGTGTGAGAGTGTTGTGTGCGTGTGTGTGTGTGAGAATGTTGTGTGTGTGTGTGTGTGTGTGTGTGTAGGTGTGTGAGAGAGTGTTGTGTGCATGTGTGCGTGAGAATGTTGTGTGCGTGTGTGTGTGTAGGTGTGTGAGAGAGTGTTGTGTATGTGTGTGTGTGAGAATGTTGTGTGCATGTGTGTGTGTAGGTGTGTGAGAGAGTGTTGTGTATGTGTGTGTGTGAGATTGTTGTGTGCGTGTGTGTGTGTAGGTGTGTGAGAGAGTGTTGTGTATGTGTGTGTGTGAGAATGTTGTGTGTGTGTGTGTGTAGGTGTGTGAGAGAGTGTTGTGTGTGAATGTGTGTGTGTGTTCACATGCGTGTGTTGTTACGGCTGGTCTCCAGGCGAGGCCCTCCAATTTGTTAACTTCCCGAAATTGTTAACTTCTCCTGGGTGAGGAGGAATGAGCTGGCTCCCCTTCTTTATTCAACACCTTTGGTTGGTCGCAACAAGGTTAATTTAAAAAGGATCCCTTCCCTCGTGGATTCCTTAACCCAGTATTTATGTTTTTGATGGAGCCAGTTTAACCAGGCTTTCTTGAGTCAAAAAAAGTAAGTTTATTAGTGACTAAAAACACAAGGAAAAATAATAAAAATGCAACACATACACACAAGCCAGAATTTTTCACTGAGCAGGCGGGTACGCACCTGACCTGCTCAAGTGTAAAATAATACATGATGATGTCAGGCGAGTGTCCCAACTCTTGCAATATTTCAGTCAGCAGGCGTGCGCTAAACTCGGAATCGCGCCCGCCGACAATTAAGAGGGCTATTAAGCCCATTAACGGCACAATTAACTGGGATTTTTCATTGCCCGCCCAACCTTATGGTTGGCAAGAAGACAATTCAGTCAGACGGCCTTTGCATCTTTCAGGAAACCTCATCCAAGGGTGGCATGAGGTTTCTGGCATTAAATTAAAAAAATAAAAATCTATGCACAGAATTTTTATAATGTTTATGCTCAGATGACGGCTTATGTTGCATGGACATTTTTTTCCCCAATTTAAAAATCTTTATTTGATACTTCTGAAGCCTTCAGCTCCCTGACGCAACTGTCTGCCTTCAGGGAGATTTCTGTGAGCACTCCCCCTCACCCGCACTGACTTCAGCGCTCACCCTCCTACAATGATCACCTGAGCCTTAGCGAACTTGCTCTTTGTGAGATTGACCACTAGGTCAGCTGACTGTACTTTCTGGAAAAGGACTTCCAGTTGCTTTAAGTGAGCTTTTCAGGTGTCCTCATTCTCTAGGTCAGTGGCAATAGGACATTCCCTGCTTGTCCCCTTCCCGGCTGTGATATTGCTTTATTATGTTGACATGACACAGCCGGTGCTTTTTTCCCTGATCTGGGGTCTCAATTGGATAGTTTACTTCCCCGAGCTGCTTTGCTGCTCTGTATGGGCCACTGAGCCGGTCTTTTAAGTGTTCATCTGGTATTGGTAAGAGCAATAACACATTGTCTCCTGGTTGAAAAGTTGAAAGGTTGGGACCCTGGTATGTTTGTCTGCCTGTTTTCTCACAGCTGTCTGGCAGGTTTTAAGGCCTGAGTTTTTAGCTCAGCGATTGGGTCTGGGAGAGGTCGGGAAACGGACCGCCAACCGCGATTGGTGCCCGACCGTGATTTCATGCCAGCTGGCCAATTAGAGGCCAGCCAGCATGAAGCAGGCACTGATAGGACCAGCGCTGCCTGGGTCAGAGGCTGGCGGAGAGAGAGAGCGCTGCAGTAAGCGCAGGCACGGAGGAGCATGGAATCAAAGCTCCCTGAAGGCAGGGAGCTGCTTCAGGGAGCTGAAGAGTTTAAAAACAAAAAATAAAGATTTTAAAAGCTGGGGAAAAAAAATGCTCATGCATCAGAAACAGTCACCTGAACATATGCAACATGAAAATTCTGTCTAAACATTTTCATTTTTTTAAATTTAATGCCGGAAACCTCATCCCATCCTTGGATAAGGTTTCCTGAAAAATGCAAAGGCAGTCTGGCCAATTCACTCACCCACCTGCCAGCCATACGGTTGGATGGGCACTAAAAATTTGCAGTTAATTGCGCCATTAATGAGCTTAATAGTTCTCTTAATTGTCAGCAGGCACACTGCCAAGTTTAGCGCGCACCTGCCAACCAAAACATCGCACAAGTGCGCGATGACATCAGGACGCTCGCCCAATGTCATCGCACGCTATTTATGCTCGAGTGTGTCAGGCACGCACTCGCACGGCAAGCAAAAATTCTGTCCCAAGTGTTCGCAGACCACACCCCAGGGGCTCTCATGAGTCAATCCCAGAACACTGTTACATTGTCTAACAAGGAGGCTTCTTTCTCTTCTAAAAACCTCTCCTTGATTAGTTTCAGAGGCCCTCGCATTTGATGCTCATGAACTAAGTCAAACGGTGTAAAACTGGTGGACTCATTGGGTGAGTCCCTGGTAGTGAATAGAAGAAAACCCGGTCCTTTATCCCAGTCATGGGGTTACTGAGGTAGTCTGCCCTGATCATTGATTTTAGGGTCTGCTGGTACCGTTCTAGCGCCCCCTGCGACTGTGGGTGAAACACTGAAGGCTTCAGATGGGTCACGCCCAAGTTACCCATGACTGCCAGGAATATTTTGGGCATAAAATTTGAGCCTATCTGACTAGATCTCAGTGGGCTGGTAAAGAATTGGGTTAATTCCCCCACAACTGTTTTGACAGATATAGTTCTCAGGGAAACAGCCTCCGGGAAGTGGGTAACCATGTCCATGATGGTAAGGATATACTGGTAGCCTCCTTTTGTTTTGGGCAGGGGCCCCACACAGTCCACTAACACCTTGCTAACTGGTCCCCCAAAAGCCAGCACAGGAGTCATAAGGTGCGGGTTTTATTGTAGGCTGGGGTTTCCCCACAACCTGGCAGGTGTGGCAGCTTCTGCAAAACCTTATGACATCCCTGTGGAGGTGTGGCCAGTAAAAATGCTGGCTGATGTGTTCTTGGGCTTTATGTATACTGACATGCCCAGCTATCGGAATGGCGTGAACTAGCCAAAATATTTCCCCATGTCATCGCGGCGGCACCACTACCTGGTAGATCACTGTCCACTCCCCATTCGCAAGTCTGTGAGGGGGTCTCCATTTCATTATTAGCACCTCATTTTTAATGTAGTGGCATCCAGGAGTTGTTTACTCTTCCTTTTAAGTGTCTCTATCTGAAGTGGGCCTTTACACCTTTTTAGGTGCGACATTCCATGTTCTTTCTGAACTAGTTGGTCAAGTATAATCCACATAGGAATTTTCCAGAAAGTGGTTACTTTACATTTTCAGCCAGCTTTTGCTTGTATGGCTTTTTAAAAAAACACTTAAAAAGTTCAATATGCCCATAAGTAATTCAGGGCTGTGGTCCTGAATTGTATGTGTGTGTGTGTGTGTGTGTGTGTGTGTGTGTGTCTGTGTGTGTGTGTGTGTGTGTTTGTATCTGTTGTGTGTCTATATTCATATGCGTGTGTGTGCATGTGTCCAAGAGTGTGCATGTGTGTGTCTGTGTGTCCCTGTGTGTATGTGTGCATGTTTGTGTGTTGTGTGTGTGTGTGTATGTCTATGTATGTCTGTCTGTGTGCATGTGCATATGTGTGTGTGTATGTTTATGTGTCTGTTTGTGTGCATGTATTTGTGCACGTGTGCGCATGTGCGTCTGTCTGTATCAGAGAGACCAATGGTGCAAACTCCAAGGTTTTCTTTGAATCTGCTTGGAACATTTATTGTAGCTGTTACTTATTTAGACAAGTGAATCCATGCAACAGGACTGGGCTTTTGTTCTGCCAGTGTCAAAAATGATGGTGGAAAATTTGGCAATGCTCATAGGGAATTCTAGGCTATAGTCAGGATGGTTTTAGTGACTATAATTCAATAGAGGGCTGTCAACTCGTAGTCCCACTGTTTGAATGTAATTGTAATTGAATAACAGGAAGTGCAAGGTTCTGCCCAACAGTAGTCATCCCAATGAGAAATGAAACAGATTTCACTCTAAGAATAAAACAATGATAGGTGGCAGTTTCCACCCTCTACAGGAAAGGCTGGATTGCAAAGAAAGAGTGAAGCAAAGTCCACTTTAAAACCCTGGGTTTTCAACATTTCTCCCACGTGTTATACAGATAAGTTTTTCTATGCAGAATCGTTCAGCACTTACCTTCTGAAATACAAGCTGCCAGTAGACAAAATGTTCCTGCCATTATGTTGGAGACTACAAAGGGAGTCCTCCGTCCCACACGCTCAACTACCAGGAAACCAAGAATTGTTGCTGGCAGTTCCACTGCTCCAGCTACAAAGATGTCAACATAACTGTCACCTCCCTGGATTCCTAAACGCAAGATTAGGCTAAGGTACACCACACTGCTTGTGAACCTGAAAGAGAAAGGAGCACAATCAAACGAACCGCTAAATCATTCTAACCATTCCTCATTTGAACACATTGACACTCATTACATTCACCTGGTATCCTCACTGTGTGCTGAAATCAAAACTCTGCTTGTGGGCGATTTCACCTCTTTAGAGTCCCATTTACACTCAACAGCATGTGATCAGACAGAACTTAATACGACTCTTTGTCCTACACTGCTTTTATAGCTGCTCATACTTAGAGGCTCATTAACACTGATGGCCAGAGCCAACAGGAAGGAACCTCATGAATGAGGGCAAATAAGTGTCAAGTGATGTCATTTAGACTCCAGTATCATTTTCCGCCCTCGCCACTGATTTGTTATCCTGCCCCCAACTCCCCAGGCCTCAGTTTGGAGTCATAGTTAATGGAGCCTTCAGCTGCCCATGTACTATAGAGGGTGGGATCTTACCAGCCACGCAGAGATGGATTTGGTGGCAGGCGGGGTTGTATGTGGGGGTGGGGGGACATTTTGAACACGGCATTTCAGATCAGTTATCTGGCACATTCCTGCTGACCTTGCCAGATGGAAAATGGAAGCAGCTCCCACCTGGCAGTGACAGGTAGCCAATTTGCACCATTAACTGTCAGTTGGGGCCAGATCGGGGACGCTGCTGGGATTTTACCAGCGCCAGATGGGCCTCACACTGCAGGCAAAGCCCAGCAGATCCTGGAGGTGGCCTCCCAGTGGTAGACAGAGGGAAACAGCAAGGTCTCCTTTATTTATTCCCTCCTCACCCTTTACCCCAAGGTTACTTCTGCCTCAGGACCACAGCTATGGCTGCAGACCATCCGGTGGGGGGTATTCTGGTTTAACACTATTTAGGGCAAGATCATGGTGATAAACCACAGCATTCCAATTTGCCTTTACCTTAATCATCAGAAAATTGAGTGCTGAAAAGATTTACAGTGCAGTAGACCACATAGGTATTATAGATTGTTAGCTAACTAGGTAAATGGTTTCCAGGAACAAATTGTACTCTTTTCCATGATATGCAAATACTTGATAACCTACTGTAACCAAATTATCTATTCAAATATTTCTGTATGCGTGAACATCTTCACTTGTTCATATTGAACAATAGTATTGCTCCTGCCCAATTTTCTTTAGTTTTGTCAATACTGCTTGAACTCCAGTCAAACACACATGGATATGTGCTGGCATTGTGACAATTACTCACTCATCATACCCTGATCCTGTCCTCCCCAACATCAATGGAATTTCAAGAAGGAACATTGTGTACTGGTCAAGGGTGGAGACTGGCTGATTTTCCACTGCCTAACCCAAGGGCTTGTAGTGCTGCTTCCATATTGGTGAACTGAGCTCAGCCTAGAGTTGAGCTGGGATCTTTTCAGTTTGTGTGGGTTTTTTGTTCAATGATGTTCAATGTAACCTACGTCCAAGGGTTATGCAAATAGTATACAATGGTAGAGCACCATTGTACTTAAGAGAGCAAAACTGTCTTATACATTCAGTAATACATCTTACCATATACAGTGTCAATTTATTATCTTACCAGGAATACATTAAAATAAGTGTTCGCTTTCTCATTTGTGGTGTCCTAAACAAATCCAGTAAGGAAGGATTCTTTATCTCTTCAGAACTGTTCTCTCCTCTTATCATCTGAAAAATACCATTGAGTTATGTCATTGGAATAAAAGTTAATTTTAAATTCCTTCAAATTTCTCTTAACTGTGTGCAATCAGCTCGTTGCACTGCGCAGTCCCTTTAAAATTAACACAAGGCCATGCAAGCATTCATCTTAAAGGGGTTGTTGCTTGTGTGCAGCCTGTTTGCTCAGGTCCTATGCAGTACATTTCCCTCAATGCTGCACCGTCAGACACTGAGAAGCTTAGAGGGAGAATTGCCCAAACCTTGCAGATTTTGTCATTTTTAAATGAATATCCAATTTCCTTTTGAAAGCCGCTGTTAAATCTGCTTCCACCACCCTTTCAAGTAATGCATGCCACATCATGACGGTTCACTGATTGGAAACAATTCTCCTCCTCTCCCCCTTTGCTTTTTTGCCAACTATCTTAGATCTGTACCCTCTGAATACCAACTCTCCTGCCAGTGGAAACGGTTTCTCCTTATCAGCTTAATAATTTTGAACACCTGTATTAAATCTCTCCTTATCTTTTCTTGCTCTAATGAAAGAAAGACTTGCATTTATACGGAGACTTTCATGGCCTCGGGAAGCCCCAAAGTGCTTTACAGCCAATGAAGTATTTTTGAAATGTAATGACTCTTGTAATATAGGAAATGTGGCAGGCAATTTGTGCACAGCAAGCTCCCAAAAATAATGACCAGAAAATGAGTTTCTGAGATATTGACTGAGGGGTAAATTCTATGAACTAATTAATTGGGGAAACCAACATCTTGCCATAATAGCCCAGAGTTTACAGTCACTGACAAAGCAAGGGTGCTCATCATAGGCCTCAAAGCTAGCCTTGCTGAAAGATCTAGCAATCTCTCTGGCAAGAATTTCACCTCAATCATCATTGTTACATCCACAGCTGATGTTATCTGCTGTGCAAGTCAAATCCCAGAGTCAAATCCCAGAGTCCTACTGATCGTAACCTTCTTTTATGTTTTGAAAACAAGGGGAAAACTATTGATTCCAGAAGCATAGGATCTCAGTAACATTTTTAGGATTTAAAATTAAAAGATTTATTAACAAGAAGGAAAAAAAACTTAAACACACAAGATTAGAATTACACAATTAAAACAGCCTTACAAAACATTCTCAAAAAAACATCATTGGGTCAGGACACACAGGTAAACTACTTGACAATAGCTCTCTTATAGATTTTTAAGCATAAAAATCCAGTAATATTACCAAGGCAAAACTTAATAAAGGTATATCAGACAACTTCTGACTCTCTTCCACTTTGCTGTGGAAATCCAAGAAAACTCAGAAAACAAACTGCCTTTTAACTCAAAGGCCGGGATTTTCTGGACCTGTCATAGGTGGGACCCACGGTGGGCGAGGCGGTGCCTCAGCCAGAAGACCATTGACTTGCGGCAAGACTGGAAGATCCCAGCAGTGGGCAGATGTGGAAAATCTTGCCCAAAGACATTTCTGACTTGAAAACTCAATGGCTGCTTCAAATTCACAACTTTCACACCTTCTTCCAGCACAGACCTTATCTCAGGACATCTCCCCCACACAGCCACACAGCTCAGCTCAGCGCCTTTCCTTAAATATCCGTTTTCCCTTTCATTTTAATTCCATTATCCTCAGCACCTCATTAAACTCACCTTTTCCAAAATATAACAATTTTTCATGTTTACCTATTGCCTCCCCTTTTGGGTCAAATAAAATTTAATACCCTTCCCTTGCTTACTTATGAAACCTTTGTAAGCTGTAAAAGTCCCTTGTCACTTCTAAACTCCTGTTTGAAATTTAGCAGGTGAAAAGTCAAGTCCCCATTTATGTTAAAATGCAAATTTCAAACCCAGCATATGTACTTGAAATCCAACTTCACCATAGCCTCTCACTGCAAATGCATGCATTTAGAAACTTTACCTTTCATCTCTCAGTTCTCACAGACAAGCTTTCTTCACTAACCTTTCCCCAGTTTAATTATTCATGGACGCGCACACACACACACACACACACACACACACACATGCACAGAGCCTTCTTTACTGAACACCATCATATTCCCAAAAATATTTTAAAAAATA
This sequence comes from Carcharodon carcharias, assembly GCF_017639515.1. Lineage (NCBI taxonomy): Eukaryota > Metazoa > Chordata > Chondrichthyes > Lamniformes > Lamnidae > Carcharodon > Carcharodon carcharias. Next base: position 135,636,154 of record NC_054468.1, on the reverse strand, counting down.
ATATCCCTCTTCACACCATCCAGTGGTACTACAACTGATTGTGTTCCAGCATTCTTCACTGAAGATTTCCCAGTGTGGAGTTGCAGCAATGTCATCAGGTTGTCCAAGCAGCCAATGGCCTTAAAGGATTTTCACAGACACCCAAACAAACAAGAAAAAGAACCAAAGTAGAATCAGGAGAGGAGGTTACAAAACACCAGGGGGAATGAAAACAACCTGAGGTTTCTCTTCTGTCATCTCCATCTTGGCAGGTATGATGTGATGGACATTACGGAGACATGGCTGCAAGGGGATCAGGACCGGGAGCTAAATATCCAAGGATATACATCCTATTGACAAGATAGGTAGGTTGGCAGAGGGGGTGGGGTTGCTTTGTCAGTAAGAAATGAAATTAAATCAATAGCAAGAAGTGATGTAGCAATGGAGGTGAACCGGGTCTCCGAGCATTGGAAATGGAAACATGGAGATCTCCCAGCTATCTGGTCACATAATTAAATATATCACAGCCCCGTGACATACAACACTCAATCAAGTCGATTTGATATCAGCAGCCACTGAAATATGATGACCTGTGCTATGATAACCCCTCTCACCCTCTCATCTTGTAAGTTCTAAATTGTGTCTTTCATGTTTCAGGGATGGATCAAGCATCCCTCAGAACCTAGTGCCAGACGAGGACAAAAACTTCTCAGAAAAGATCACCCATCCTGAGGATGCACCATTTCAGGACTGATGCGCACCCTCCACTAGCTCAGATACACACACCTTGGTGAAATGTCCAAGATAGATAGTTGGATTGTCAAATGGTGAAGCACACACCACATGTGAGAAGAAGCAGGTGGTAGCAGTGGAAATGGGTATGTCTGTGGAGAGTCCCCTCCAGAGGGTGCAGGACACTCCAGGCTTGGCTGAGGTGGATGCAGATGTTGAGCTTTGGAGCCTTTGTTGAAGAAGACTATTCTGGAGCAGCATTAGAAAATGTGAGAGGTTCTGTCAGCTTTTCCAGATGTGGTACATACAACTGGGGAGAGATTGAGGAGTCTGTTTCTAGTACGAGCGCCATGATGTCTTAGGCATTCGTACTGATGTCCACATCCATGGAAAGAGTGATTACCTGAGTGAGCATAAGACACAACAGGCAACTGACTGCATGCTAGCCTTCATCAATGGGCTGAAAGCGGGACTCAGCTCAAAGCGCTCTTACTTCTTATCCTTGCCTCCCTAACCCACTCCCCCATATCTTGATGGCAGACTCTGCCCCTGCACAGGGGGAGTTGAGGCAGCGATTGACAAGGGCCTCACAGGCTCCAAAGTTCAGAAGAAGCTGACTAAGAGCATTTGAGGTGTCAGTGCAGGGATGTGAGCAGCCTGCTTCTAGATCTAATGAAGCTACAGCGATTGCACTCCATGTAGGAGTAATACGAAAAGGAAGAGAAATTATTTATAGTTGCACAGGGTATTCCCTTGTGTCTTTAACACTGTGTTGCATTGTCACATTTATGTTTTGTGTCTTATTTTGTGCTGAGGCCATCCAATCAGTTGCCTCTGCCGCTTTCCTACCATCCCCTGATCCGTTGGGCCAATTCTCATCCATATTCCCTCTGTCCTAGTCCTGAACTTGTATTTTCTTCTAATTTCTCTCCTATCCCCTCTCATTCCCTCTCTGAACTCTTCAATTCCATGAGGCCCACTTCTTGCTCCCTTGGTCCTAATCCTATTAAACTGCTGATCACCTAACCTCCCTTACTGTCTCCTATGTTAGCTGATATCCTTCATGGTTCTCTTTCCTCTGGTTCTTTCTCCATCTCTATCAAGCCTGTCATCATCACCTCTTCCTGAGGCTGAACCAGACTGTTCACAACTTTGGTGTCATATTTGACCCTGAGATGAGCTTCCAATCCCATTTTAACAACATAATTGAGATTGCCTGTTTCCACCTATATAACATCATTCAGCTCTGTCCCTGCCTCAGCTCATCGGCTGCTGAAACCTTCATTCATGGCTTTGTTCCCTCTAGATTTGACTAGTCCAAATCACTCCTGGCTGGCCTCCCACATTCTAACCCCTGTAAAATTGAAGTCATTGAAAGCTCTGCTGCCTGTGTCCTAACTAGCACCAAATTTTCTTCATCCATCAGTCCTGAGCTTAGTGGCCACTATTTTAAAGTTCTCATCCTTGTTTTCAAATCCCTCCATCCCCTCACCCCTCCCAATGTCTGCAATCTCTTCCAGTTCTACAACCCTCCAAGATATCTGCACCCCTCTAATTCTGGAATTTTGGGCATCCCCAATTTTAATTGCTCTCCCATTGGTGGCTGTGCCTTCAGTTGCCAAGCTCTAAGCCCTGGAATACCCCCACCACACCTCTCCACCTCTCTACTTCTCTTCCATCCTCTAAGAGGCTCCTTAAAGCCTGGTTCTTTGACTAAGCTTTTGGTCACCTGCCCTAATATTGCCTTAAGTGGTTTAGTATCATATTTTATTTTATTATGTGCCTGTGAAGTGCCTTCAGGCATTTCATAATGTTAAAGGTGCTATCTAAATGCATGTTATTGTTGTTGGTATGAGCCATAAAATTCAACATTTTTGACTGTCGCCTGCCAAGTGGCCTTCTGCCTTGTGAAGAATAGTATGACAAGAGTTAATAACAAGCAATGGCTGGCTGAGAGAGAGATGAATTGTTGCCTGTGGGAGTGCTTTGTGTAGGAGGCTGAGGGGCACAGTGGATTCAGAATTGATGTGTTAGATGGCGGCACTGCCTCAGATTTGCCAACGTATGCCTGAATCAGTCCGGCCAGGCATCCTTGGCTGCAAATGCCATTGCTATATTAGGCTCCTCCTTCTCCGAAGAAGCAGAGCAATCATTACCTTCCTCCTCCTGGAGCTCCAATCCTCACTGCTGTGCAATGTTTTGCATGGTGCAGCAGGCCACTACAATTATGGATGGTGAAGGGCGTACTGAAGGACACCCCCAGACCAATCCAAGCATCTGAATCTTCGGTATCCCGATAGTTTACAACACTGGTGCTCATGTGTCTCCTGTTGTACCTTTCCTGGGCAGCAGTGATTGGACTCTGCACAAATATCATCAGCCATATCTTCAGAGAATAATCCTTGTTTTCAAGAAGCCATCTGCTGATTCTGCTTTAAGATGTGAACATCTGTAGGAGGCTTGAATGGTTCAGGATGAACATAACAGGCACAGTAAACATGGTCTTGTGAAAGGGAAACCATGTTCTTTGAGGAAATAACAAACAATGTGGATAGAGGAGAACCTGTGAATGTGCTGTACTTAGATTTTCAGAAGGCATTAGACAAGGTGCCGCAGCAAAGGTTACTATGCAAAATAAAAGCTCATGTTGTAGGGGGTAACAGATTAGTATGATGTTATGTCCTACAATGGGGTCGTTTTGCTCGTGAACCAATTGCACTTTTATCTGTCGGCGGATGGGTTAATAACAATATGCTGCAGATGCAGAGACCAATATGAGGTGAAGCACATGCTATTTATTTACACAGATAACAGAGCACTAACATGATGTGTGCTTCTCCAACCAGACCCTACTCTAGACTAACATTAACATTGTAGCCCGCACTACACAGCTATTGGGTCTTATAGCCACACGGTCAATCTGCTCACATTCTCTTAAAGGTGTATTGCACCTCAGATTATCACATCCCTCCTCCTTTACTTGAAAGTACAATTTGCAATAAATTAACTATTTACATAAATAAACTATTTACAAATTTAGTCTCTCAGGAGATTTTTTTAAACATGTCGACCATCGTAATTCTACAACTTTGGCTGGTTTATCTGAGGCCTCCCTCTCAGGAATTACAGCCCACTAGGCTCCCCAGTAGGAACCTGTAGATTTACCTCTTCGACTCTCTCAGGCTCAACAGATCCTACAGGTGCTTCCAAAGCAAGGGGAGTTTCTCCTGCCGGTGGTGTAGTCTCCAATGGGAATGTTAAATGCATCTTTTCTTGTGGATCCATTTCCCTTTTCCTGAGGTGATCTACATATCTCCTGGTTATCCAACCTTCAACCAATATATGGTAGTACAGGGGTCCTGTCACTGCATTAACTTCACCTGATAGTCATGTGGGGCCATCTCCAAAGTTCTTTGCATAAACTGTGTCTCCTACAGTGAAGTTTCTTTCATGACTGTGGCAATTGTGTTCATTTATCGGGGCCTCCTGACTTCTCTCTTCCCTCCCCCCTAAATTCGGCCTTATGAGACTTAAACATGTCCTGAGACGTCTCTTTATTAATACTCTGTGGGGGCAATACCAGCTTTGTGTGTGGTGTAGCCCTGTAGCTGAGCAGGAAATGTGATAATCTAGTCGCTATAGAGTCTCCATCTAGCTTTTTCATTCTGGCCTTGAAGGTCTGGACTGCCCTCTCAGCTAATCCATTGGATACAGGGCGGTATGTCGAGGTCTTGACATTGAGGCTTGTAAATATGTGGAATTCTCCACTGGTGAATGCTGTTCCATTATCAAACACTATTATCTCTGGTAAACCATGTATCGCAAAGCTCTGATGCAATTTGCCCATGGTGAAGGAAGATGTGAGTGATCTCACCTTGTATACATCCTTCTATTTGGAGTGAACATCTGTAAATAACAGGGACATTGTGCTCAAAAAAGGCCCCACACAGTCAATGTGGTGGCGGACCCATGGATGCAATGGAGCAGAAGGAGGCAATTTCTGCACCTGTTGGCACTGCAAGCAGCTCTTGACCATGTTTTTGATTTCAGTGTCCATCCCAGGCCACCATAAGTAGCTGCACGCCAACATTTTCGTTCTAGAGATGCCGGGGTGAGAGCTGTGCAATCCTGCCAATAATGGCTGTCCTCTTCTGGGAGTCATGATGACTCTTGCTCCCCGCAGTAAGACGCCATCCTGGCAGGTGAGCTCATATCTCCTGTTAAAATAGGTTTTCATTTCGTTCGACTTTGGCTCGTTGGACCATCCCTACAAGACTTGTTCCCTGATGTGAGACGACACTGGATCGCAGTCTGTCCATTTTTTGATCTGTTTGGCATTGACTGGTGACAAATCCAGAAAGTTTAATAGCAAGACAAGTCCTTGAGGGATGGGGGCATTCACATTGCTGTCCTTTAGAGATAATCAGCTCAGCGTTGGCATTGGCAATCTGGCTTCCCAGCTGGTGGATAAAAGTGTATTTGTAAGCAGCTAGGATCAGTGCCCACCTTTGGATGCGTGCGAGGCAATTGGTGGCATTGCCTTATCCTCCACAAACAAGGCTAGTAGCACCTTGTAATTGGATACAATGGTGAAGTGGCAACCATAGATGTATTGGTGGAATTTCTTAACGCCAAATACAATGGATAAGCCTTCTTTCTCTATTTGTGAGTATCTTCATTCTGCCTCACTGAGTATTCTTGAGATGTAGCCAATGGGCTGTTCAGAGCCATCCGCCATCTGGTGGGAGAGTACTGCCCCTATTCCGTAAGGGAATGCATCGCAGGTTAAAATTAATTCTTTCTTTGGGTTCAAATGTACCAACAGGACTGATGAATGTAGTAACTGCTTTACTGCTACAAAAGCCTGTTGTTGTGGAGCTTGCCAAGTGCATCTGTGGCTTTTCTTGAGTAGCCCATATAATGGAGCCAATACTGTTGACAAATTTAGGAGAAAATGACTATAGTAGTTAACCATTCCCAAGATGGACTTGAGTTCTGAGGTGTTTTGCAGTGCTGGCGCCTCACGAATAGCTCTCACCTTGTCTTCTACTGGGTGAGGGCCCTGCGAGTCGACCCTATGACCCAGGTAAACCACTTCTTTTGCTTGGAAGATGCATTTTTCCCTTTTCAAACATACTCCAGCTTGTGAAAAATGCTTTAATGCCTCTTCCAGGTTAGCCAGGTGTTCTTCATCAGTTAGTCCTGATACTAGGACACCAACGAGATAAACCACAACATGGGGCAGCCCTTGAAGTAAATTTTCCATGGTCCACTGGAAAACGGCACAAGCTGATGAGACACCGAAGGGTAACCTGGTACACTGGTATAACACCCTGTGTGTGATGGTAGTTGCAAAATCCCAAGAGGCCTTGTTTAGCTTGACTTGCTGGTAAGTGTGGCTCATGTTGAATTTTGTGTATACGGTTCTCCCTGCCAGTTTGGGGTACAAGTCATCAATTTTTGCTATAGGATGCTTGTCTAGTCCGGCCACTTTGTTAACTTTGTTGGGGGATACTGCCTCTTGCAGGATGGAGGTCTGTACATATCCCCTCTGCCCTGTGAAGCAGTAGATGGTTAAGGAAAAGGCTGATGGTGATGGTGATGCTCCTCCTGCTGCTGTTGTTCTTTTTCTTCGTCTTCTGAGGTCCAAGGTAGAGTTTCATAAGTGGCTCGCATGCTGCTGTGGAGGCTGACAGCAGGGAAGGGCAGATCAAAGGCAAAAAAAACCCCTAGGGCAGGATTTTCAGCTCGGCGTGCAGGCGCGTGCCCAACACGCAGGAGCATGAAATAGCGTGCGATGGAGGCAGGCGAACGCCCCGACATCATCGCGTACTTGCATGATTCTTTGATCGGCGAGCGTACGCAAGAGTCGACAGTGTGCCCACCGACAACTAAGAGGGCTGTTAAGCCCATTAATCAATTCAGTAAAGTGAAATTTTCCCTGCCCGTCCAACCTTACGGTTGGCAGGCGGGTGAATAGGCCAAGCGGCCTTTGCATTTTTTGCAAAACCTCATCCACGAGCGGGATGAGTTTTCGAACAGTGATTAAAAAAACAGTAACATTTTTAAAAACTCATTTTTAGCATGTCCCTGGTCATGTGACAGAGTCACATGAGGGGGCGTGTATTCCTTATTTTTGAAATCTTCATTTTTAATGTTAAAAATCTTCAGGCTCCCTGAGGCAGCTCTGTGCTTTTGGGGAGCTTTCACTGAGCGTACCCGCGTGCATGCGCAGACTTCAACGCTCGCGCTCCTCCTGCCCCCAGCACGCGTTATCAGCTCACCTTTCACTCTGGCTGGTTGTTAATTGGCCAGCCAGCATGAAATTGCAGCCGGGACCTGATGGTGGGTGGTGGGCTGTTTTGTGTGGCAGCTCCCGGGCCCGCCTGCCACGCCGGCCTACCGAGGGGAAAATCCACCCCCAAGTCACTTCCACAGAAATCACCTCTAAAGCAGTGAAAGTACATTCTCAGAACAGGTCCTGAGTCCAAATGTTTTTCATTTAGGTAGGGAAGCAGGTGTTAGATCTTAGTATTTAAAGCCTCTCCTGGCTGTCAATTTCTCTGCCCCACCAATTTCTGTAGTCCTGCCACCTTGGGCAGGATTTTCCAGTCCCACCCACTGAGGGAAACCTGAGTGAACATAAGAACACAAGCAATAGGAGCAGGATTAAACTATATGGCCCACTGAACCTTCTCCACCATTCAATACGATCATGGCTAATCTTGGGCTTCAACTCCACTTTTCTGCTCGCTGCCCATATCCCTTAATTTCCTGAGAGACCAAAAATCAGTCTAACCCAGCCTTAAATGTATTCAACAATGGAGCATCCACAACCCTCTGGGGTAGAGAACTCCAAAGATTCACAACCCTCTGAGCGAAGAAATGTCTCCTCATCTCAGTCTTATCCTGAGACTGAGCCCTGTGTTTTACATTTCCTGACCTGTGGAAACAATCTGTCAGCTTTTATCTTAAGAAGCCCCTTCAGGATACTGTAGGTTTCAATGAGATCGCTTCTCATTCTTTTAAACTCCACCAGCCATCCATCCAGTCAGGCCAGAGCACTGAATAGTCTTGGCACCTGGGAGTATCTGAGGATAAAAGCATCATAGGAGCTGCCTGGGTATCTTGCACACACTGGTAGAATCAGCATCCTGTGATCACACACTAACTACACATTCACGGAGTGGAAGCCCTTCCTGTTGATGAAGGCACCTGGCTCACCTGCTGGTGCCTTGATGGCCACATGTGCAGTCTATAGCACCCTGGACACAGGGGAACCCAGCAATCTCTGCAAAGCCTCTGGCTCACTCAGCCTGGCTGACATTGTCCATGCAGAAATGAATAAAAGTCAGTACCCGTCTGAACAGAGCTTCTGTCACCAGCTTGATTCAATTGTGGACAGCTGATTGGGAGACTTCGCACAGATCCCCCAATGAGCCCTGGAAAGAGCCGGAGGCATAGAAATTGAAGGCCGCTGTGACCTTCAGAGCCACTGGCATGGGGTTTCCACACATACAGTCGGAGCTGATCTCAGGCCCGATCACCTGACAAATGGAGGTCACTGTCTCCCTGGAGAGGCGGAACCTCCTTCGGCATTGCACCTCGGACATATTGAGGTAGCTTCATTGCCGCCTGTAAACCCTGGCAGTAGGATAGTGGCATCTTCTGTGGATCCTTCCACCTTGGACTTCCTACTGGCCCTGAGCACCTTGTACCTGCGCCTCTCCACCCACAGGTCCCTCTCCTGGAAGCTGAATTGGGACACCTGGCCGCCACTCCCTTCTGCCCCTCTCTTCCTCAGAGGAGGAGGTGCCTCCAGCGGAGACCACAATCCCCATTACCAGAGTAACGGAAGGCTGTCTTATACCTGGAAGGGTCCACATGGTCAAAATCCTCTGGGGGCCTTGGAAACACCAATGAGTCCTGAAATGAAGCCTGAAAATGCTAAGAATGAAGCTCAGAACAGAGGTGAAGCTGTCAAGTTCAAATAAGCAACCAGCAGCAAACTATCTCCTAAATTCCTCACTACTCACACTGGCAATGCTGCTGAATCTTTTTATTCTGCCCTTGGATGAGGTTTTGCAAAATGTGGACTGCCCACTGCCTGTTTTGCCCATGCGAGGAGCGCGGGACAACATGAAATCAGTTGGGTTTATCATGGCCTTAAGTGGTCTTTTGATTGATGGTAGGCACGGCTCTGACACTCACACACGCCCGCCGACCTGAAGGTTGCACGCATCCAGCATAACGTCGGGCCACTCGCCCGGTGTCTTCTCGCGTGAGTTTACGTCCGATCGGGTCGGGTGTGCGCCCGCCCACAAGAGGTAAAATTCTGCCCCATGTGCAATTCATTGTTCGCACCGAGCAGCGTTTGCCTGTTAATTCATGTTTAATTTACATTGACTCTTACTCATGTTGAAGTAAAAGTTACAAAAAATGAAATCTTGTCCGGTAGTTTCTTCATTTGGGGGGTCATTCGGTAAATTTAGTTACCTGAATTTACAGTTCCTCACGGGGATCGTAACAATACATGTGCCCCAAAATCTTTAACTTTTTGTGTGGTTTATGGTCGATACATTTGAAATTCATCTGAAATTTGAAATTCAGTGTTGGTTTTCCAATATTCCAAGTGTACAACAAAATCTATTACCTCTTTGTAAGTTGATGGGAGATCCTTGCCATTCTGTTCTGCAATATCCTCAGCGATTTTCAATGCTTCTTTAATTCTCTTGCGAGATAACAACCACCGAGGAGATTCTGGGAGTAAGCTACAATTGGAAAAGGTCAAATATGTAAAATCAATTCCGTCATGCAGTAAGTGATTGTGATACAATATTAATGAATGGGAAAGTTTGCTGTAAGTTCAAATTACCAGCAGTACAGCAGCAAAACAAAATTTGGGACGGTAATGGCCATTTGGATTCCTTTCCAAGATTTAATCATGTAGGCAAAACCAGGAAGTAACATTATACCCAATGAGAAGACCGCTTGTGTTACAAATATCATGACTCTTCTGTATCTTGGTCCAACCAGTTCTGTGGCTGAAAGAGATAACAAAGTTTATAATGGTAGATACATAATAAAACATTGTATTTACATGGTTATTTGTATTTGACTATAACTGATGAGGCTTGTCCTTAGAGCTGCCAATGACAGAAAGAGTAAAAGACACTTGGTCATGGCAGCACACCTGGATGATGAATGAAACTTGGTTGGAAGGATTTGTGTATGGAAAATGCATCAGTTTTACTATGTTCAGATAAACCCTGGTCAAAGCTGCAGCTTATAATTTATAGTGTTAGTATTTTTGCCATCATCCCATCCTGCAGGCTCCATAAACTTGAGTCTATCCAAAACTTCATTAACCTAACTTGTGTTGTAATATGTTTTTAAGGGGTATCGGCATGACATCACTGGAAGGGAAATGTATCATGTGAGCCTGTCTTAGTTTCACTTTTGCTTTGAGCAGAGCACACGCACAGCTCTGATGTCTTCATGCTTTAAACCTATGTATAACTGTTCTCATGTGTCTAGTCTTAATAAATAAACCCACAATGTGTTTACCCAATCCCTTATGAGCGATTTGTGCCTTGTGTCTTGTACAGTAAATAAGCACAAAGATTATATCACTATATTAACACAACAATGTGCACCAAGTTCTGATCACCTATTATCCTTGCCTTCCACCTTCTCAAAGACCTTTCCTTTTGTTTTCTCCTCCCTTCCCCCTTTCCCTGCCTCTGTACTTGCTTAAAATCCATTACATCTCTAACTTTTTCCAGTTCTGATGGGACATCATCAACCTGAATCATTAACTTTGTTTCTCTCTCCACCAGTTTGTAACTTGCTGTTTGGATCTAGTTGGGCAACATACAAAATTCATCTACTTATGTTCCGTGGGATTGTGGTGTTAGCCAGTACACCTTCAGCATTGCTGTCACCTCCTGAATGCAGCAAGCACATTTTGCATGCAGCAGGAGGCCCCAGCAGTATTGTTTGAAAAGCACATGATACAACAGCCTGATCTTAAAGGCTCATGCCTCACATCCAGATACTCCATCTCGCACTCACAAACCCACCAATGCTGTCATCCTCACACCCATCTCTCACAACCTCTGCGTATCTTGAGCTATTCAGCTATGGCAGGCACATCATCCAAATAGAATGTTGCACAACCATTGACATTCTGCCCTCTCTCTTGCAGGACAAGGTGTCACACAACAGAAAGGAGCACTGCAGTGCCAGCAGGGGATAATACCACCTGTATCTCATGCACCCTACAGAGGAGGTGGTTTGCTGCATCATGCTGTAACTGAGAAGGGGCCATGACATTCAACATCACTGAGAACATTGAAGATGAAGTTGTTAATGGTGTGATCATGGACCTCTTGTTTCCCACCATAGCCCCCTTCATTCATGTCAATATTCCCTTTCTGAGCTCCTGCTTTCAGACACATAGAAACTGCTGCCTCCACAGCCACAGCACACCCAGGAGGAGAAAAGGGAGCAACAGTGCAACACTGATGAAGAGACTTGGTCAAACGCTCAAAGCCACCAGTTTATTCATTGGCATTGCACTTACCTTGGAGGTTAGTATGGAGTGCAGATCAGCAAGTGGTGAGTCAGCTGCAACAGGGCCTGGGTGAGGAATGGCTCATTTTCCAGTACACAGGAGGGGAGAGCCCTGATTGAGCATGCTCAAAGAGAATCTGATCGCATTGGTTGGCTTGTCAGGCAGCCTCTGTCACTGCCGAGGAGCATGAAGGAATCCAGCTTCAAGTTGGCCGAGGGGATGGCACAGATCTTGCCACCGCTGCTGGCCACAGCTCCATCTCTCTGCCATGCTGCAGACCCAGAGGCACTGCTGCTGCTACCCCAATACCTGTAGCAACCTTTGTGCTCAGGTCACCTACTCCTCTACCATTCCTGTGAGCGTGAGGCAATACTTTCAGGCAACGTTACAACAGTGACAACACTTCAAAAATACCTCATTGTCTGTAAAGCGCTTCGAGACTCCAATGGTTATGAAAAATGCTATAAAAATTTGACGCTTCCCTTTCTTTTCCTTTTCAAATGCAGGAGCTGATTAAAACATCTCCAGAAACAATCCAGAATACTTCCGGACACTTTGCAATGGAAAAAGTTCCAAAGAAATTACCTTACCTGCAACTGTCCCTTTAAAACACGCTACTCTAGGGCTCATCCTGCAGCTTCATGCTCATCTTTCTTCTTAAGTAATCAATATACACTGCTTGTGCATTTGTTGTCTAAATTTGGGATCCCAGCTGTTGGGGCTGTATGAAATTAGAATGGTGCCAAATCAGCATTTTCTGACAGTCACAGGGACAGATCTGTGTGCAATGCCATAGGTGCTGTGCAAGAAGCTCATTGTGCCCCTGGGAAATACAGGTAGGCACCTGCTGTGCGTATAGAAGTAGTGCTGTGCTAATGAACTTCACACCTACGGTGTTAATGTCATATAATAGAATTCATGGTGTTAATATTATTTACTGCTGGTTCAGTTCCTTAGGATACAGAAAAGAAATCTATGGAGTTGGACTTGAGAAAGAACCAAATTGGCCCAGTGTGGCACTTCACTTTTAGTGTTGAAGTTTGCATTGGATAAAGGAAGGCACTTTCAGAGGGTGAATTTCCTCTTGTCTTGTCCTGTTCCGCTGCCTTAACTTTGGTGTAACCTCCATTTACATGTAAACAGTAGCATAACCTCTGATTCCACCTTAATCAATTGGGTATCTATCACTTGCTGTACAACTCAGGATCCCAAGCAACCCAACAAGCACCATCTAGTGAATCTCCCCTCTGCCAACTCTAACGGAGCAAGTCAGTCATGAACATGGTATCGACAGAAATGGCAAGTGACATAATCATTTAATACTGCTCGGGGCTTTAAAAATTTGTTGACTTTAGCAGCCAGAGATTATGTTGATTTTTGGCATGTGTGGCAAGTGTTCTGTTTAAGTACGCAAAGGGAATGGGGTGATTTGTCACTATCACTGGAATGTTGAAATGAACAAGTTCAGGATCAAATGAATAGGACTGTGCTACTGAAGCAACATAGGAGTGAAAGTACCTCCCTCAAGCATGCTTAAGACAGCTACATTGGTACCCAGGAAAGGTATATTCGCCAGATTCATATCTCTCTTCAGTAATAACAAAAACATGGGGGACAATAGTTCCCTGGTGCATTCTTCATGGCAATGCCTTGACCAATCAGAGTTGACTTGCCAACAAATCATCACACTTTTCTCATACAGTATAAATTGTTGTTCTCTTTGAAATTTGATATTCTTCCACCTGTCCTGACGAGTGCAAGATGAAAAGCTTTGACAGCATGTCTCTTTTTTCAGCAATGCTCAGCAATAACATAAAATGCAGGCCAAAACCTTAAGATCCCACATCTACCAAAATTAAATAGGATTCAGATGATGGTCCAATCAAAGAACACCAGGCATCAATTTATCACAGTCCTCAGCTACAGTGACACTGAACCCCAAACCAAATACTCTCCCATCAGACAGAGGCAGCACTCCAGTATGTAGAGTGGGACATCCTTCTCACCTTGCTCGTGAGAATGTCCTTTGGAAAGGTGTTTTGCAAATGGATCAGGTCCCTTTACTCAACCTTCAAATCCTGAGACATTCTAGAATTGGATCAGAGCCTTTCATTCACACTGATGGTGGTCACCAATAACTCCCACTCCACCCACGTTCTCTATTGAAGACGGGGCCGGACTGTTGCTCACCCCCACCTCCCCAATTCAGATTGGCCAAAGTATCAGTGGGAACGGCAATATGAACATTTTTGTATTGTTTAATTCAGCACTTCTTTTGAACGTTTCTTTATGTTTAACCGCTAGCTAGCGGTACGAAAAGGCTTCGGCCAAACCAACAAATGAAAAGTTCAGCTGTACCCTTCTAAAGTACGATTCTTCTCTGGGGACGCAATAATGATGTTAACAAAAAATAATGGAACAACTTCATTCATTTGTATTTATTTTCCTATATCAAATAAACACATTTTCAGCACAATCTCAAAAACCACCTAGATAAACTTTAATACAGTATTAACATTGTGGCTGGGTTAAGCGAGTCGCCTGCAGGTTAGGCGCCCTGTGCCCATCGGAGGCCTTCTCCCAAGGCTTTCCCCCAACACCGTTTTCTTTCCCTACATCCTTTTGACCCTGGCCCCCCCCCCCCACCCCCCAAACCAGCTGCTATGCCCTACCAGCCTGGCACTGACGAACCCTGAAAGTTCAGGTCCATGGCGCCTCTTCTTTGGAGCCAATTGTAGCCTCAGCAGTGGCCACCATTCCCGGTGGCGCTGCTGGGGCAAGAGAACTGTTGGGGCAAGAGAGCATGGCAGCTCTCAGAGGTGGGGCTTCCTTTACAATGTGGGTAGAAGGCCTGCTTCGGGCCAATTAATGACTGATGGCCGTAAAATGACTGCGGGGTGAGCCAGCCCCTGCATAACAATTAAGCCCAAAGTCTGTCTGAATAACTTATTCAATGAAAATGCCCCTACTGCTTTAAAAAATCTAAATACCATTGGCCTGGATTTTGTGCTCATAATGGTAAACTTGTTAGCATTTTCTGCCATTACTCTTTGGAAACTGACAGCTATTTCTGAAGTCTGCATACGCACAGCTAACCACTAAAATCTAGAATGTTCTGTCAGTAATTGCATGTTTCTCCAGGGTGCACTGTTGAAGGCACCGCACCATCTGCAATCAATTATAAATTACTGAGTTGACAAGAGCTTGCCCCTTTATGCTACTATTCTCTCTGTTAAAAATATTGAAGAAACTGCACTTTGTTGAATGAGGCATAACTGGCTTTCTAATGGTATACTAAGGGCAGAATTGTCTCAGAATTGCACTCAGTGCAGTAGCGGGTGTGAAAAATGATGTTTTATCCATCGGCTGCAATGACGGGTTTTCATGCCATGCCGCCCTCTTCCTGCCTCATTAATTATGCAGACACAGGAAACACGCCATCTCACTGGTGGGGTGGCCTCTGAACCGCCCGCTACGCTGTTACCTCACCGTTTCCTCACTCCAGGTGCTATATCTAAACAGCAGCCATGCAAACAGTTCTCAATACTTACAGCCCAGAAGAGTGCTGTGACCTGTCACTGGAATGCCTTTTAGAGTCTGCTGTGATGTCTTCCACCCCCACTCTAGCTGCAGATGGTCGAGCAATCTCAGCACTCTGGCTTGGGAGGTGGTGGCAGTGGTGATCAATGCCAACACTACGCAGAAAAGGTTGGCCATCCAGAGCGGGAAGAGGACGAATGATCGCATCTGTTTTGCCAGCGTAAGGCAACCATCTCATCATCCTAAACTCTCACACTCAAGCCCATCACACATTCACTGGCATCTCACTCACTGTCAGCTCAAAGAACATCACCACTCGCTCTCTCACACAAATCTTCACATCTCCATCTGGCATCTTGTCCTCTGGAGACTGCCTCCTCAGCCCTCAGCATCTTGAGGCCATTTGCACAGATCAACATGTCCCCCCCACACATGTCCTGGGATACCCCCCCTTCCCCAGCACAGCCCTCAACCTGCAGCCTCTTTCCTTGCCTGAGGCCACTTCTCCACCTTCCATAAGCAAACCTTAGCCCTTTGGCTGTTGAAAGGCCACCCCACCGTACGGCTGGTTGGGTAGGTAGAGACCTGCCTGTGACTACCACCCCCCGCTAAAAGTGATGTGGTTCTGCCTGTGAAGCCTGGCGCTGAAGACTGAGTGCTACCTGAAGCAAGTTGGCAAACAAACCTCAAAGTCCCGAGCGAAGTGCTGATCGCCAGGTGCATGTCGCTTACGTTCAGTTGTGAAACATGTCGGCTTGCAATCACACTGACGTGTGCTTATGATCCAGATTTGGGGGTGTGATTCTGACAGGCAGGGCTTATAATGAGATGCTAAAATATTGAAATTAGGCTCCCAATGTGTGATGGTGGGGAACACGGCCCACCATTGACAGGTGGAGTAGACGAATGCAAACTGGTTTCATGATGTTTGGCCCAAACACTTCCAAAGCCAATGGGAGTGGAAAATTCTGTCCTAAGTGTATAATAACTACCTGAAAGGCCCTGAAAACATAATTTTATATTTGTGGAATGTCAAATCTCTCTGTAATGATAAAAAAACTGCACATTTTTAAAATAATAGCTTAAAAAAAAGTTTGCTTATGATATTTGCGAGTCTACCTTAATCCCATGTGTTTGTCCCAATCCTTCTTTTGCTCTCTGTAAAAGAATTACTTAGCAAGTGAATGATAATCATGTAATTTTACTTCCTTCTTTGCTGTCTGTGAGAATATTTCAATGTGATTGGCTTCCATTACTGTTGCTGCATAATTGGACTTGGCTCCAAATTCAAGCTAACATCAGGGAAGGGGAAATTCATTCTGCAAAGATTACTAGATCCCTGTGGGCAACTGCTTTTCAGGTCAGCAATAAGTGCTGTTGTGTTGCTGCTGGCTCTGAAATCCAGGCTATAGTGTTTACAGTCATGGAATTGTATTTTTAAAAGGCATTCACTTCAATCAAATCACATTCAGATTTAAGGCTTACCAATGACAGCATTTATCAGGCATATCCCTCTTCCAAACAAGCCTTCCAGGATTTGAAAAATCACAAACACTGGGTAAGTAGGTGCAATTGCGACAGCTATCCCAGAAATTCCTGTTCCAGCTAGGCAGGTCAGTAAACAAAGCTTTCGGCCAAACCTGTAAATGCAACAATTTTTCTCACTTAGGCAACGAAGGAGTCAAGAGGACAAATTTATGGTCAGACTGTGGGTATCACGTACCTATCTGCGGCATAACCTGTGATCAGTGCACCGAGAAAAAAGCCGATTTCAATACAGGTTTGAGACATATCCACTTTCCAGGCATCTTCACATACAAGTTCATACTTTGGGGGGAGAAAATAAAGGAATAAAAAGGAGATAGTCTATTAAGTGTATAGATGCGTTTACAAATCTCAGACATTATAAATACAATACTCATAAGTCTAGAAACTAGACTTGGCAATATTAGCAACTGAGCTCTTAATGTGCATGTACTGTCATTGCTTTAGTATAGGCTAAGTGGGTTAGTTTGGCTAATTGACAGCCTCTTCCTTGATTCCCTTTCAGCCAGAAGTTCCAATTAAATTTTATCAAATAACTTATCAAAATCAGGCATGAAATATCATATTATTCTCATGTCTTTCGGATAATATGTTCAATCAAGATTCAATCTCCCTTTAGAGGTAGATGGAAAATATTTCACGGCACAATTTGACAAAGATGGCCTGGTCATTCAAACAAAGATTAACTGATTATTTTTCTTATTATGTGCAAATTGGCTGCCACACTTGTCTCAAGGCAACCTCGATTGCACTTCAAAATGAATTCATTGGTGTTGAAATGGTTTGGGATGTCCTCAGGATCTAAAAAGCACTATATAAATCCAAGTTCCTTCCCTTCCATGTGCTGAGAGATGTTGATTTAAGATCAACTCTTTGCAACCTCAAATCCAAACATTTACAGGTGTAAAAATCCTGGAGTCATATAGCACAGAGGAAATCCACTCAGTCCATTGTAGGCAAAAAATGTTAAAACCTGAACAAATCTAACTAACAGGGCACTATAGATACCCCACTCCAGCAAAAGATGTGCCGATATCTTGTTGGATTAACTAAAACTGTATTACTTCTCCCTGCCTGTGATCAAAATCTCTGACTACTCCCAAGTCACCTTTGAGGGAGAGGAACCACAAATGGTCTTTTCTGATTCTCTATCCCATCTCCTCCATCCCCACACCTGACATCCAGTGTGAGGTTCTCATGAACATTTGGGCTAAAAATTGTTTTGCACCTGTTTTTGGACATTTGGGGGTTACAATTCATAACCTGCTTACATTCTGTCCTATTCAGGCAGGCAGCACACAAACTTTGTGTTGCCTTATTGTAGTGAGCACTCCCCATGCTGTTAGCTGGTTGCACACTCATCAGGGAGCCTAGCAATGCGCAAGGTTGGCTCGTGTTCCAGCTAGCCTCTAGCTCTTAAAGGCAGTCTGACCCTCTTAAAGGGAAGCTGTACTACAGAAAGGAAACTGATGCTGACCGTCAGTACTGCAATTGCTTGCAATTGGAAACAAAGAAAATGGGCATCAGGGCAGAGAGAGGCTGCTTGGGCATGCTGCAGGGGATCTGGGTCATGGAGGTCAACAGGAGACAGGCTGTGTTTCTGTGGAGGACCAGGGCATCATTAAGGAACACTCACCGAAGGAAATGGGAGTAGGCGGCAAGGGAGATCAATGTAAGAGGTTTGAGGACCTTACAGCAGTTCCAGAAAAACTTCAATGACCTTCCATGGGTGCTCAGGGTCAGTGAATACATCTTCAAATGTCACCTCCGATCCACCAAACTACCAATGTCTCACACAGTTCAATGTACCACATTCCCATCACCCATCAGCAGTCCCTGACAGCCAGGACTCAAGCCGAACATATGCATACTCCAGCTCACCCTCACACACCTTTCAATTGATGCCAGCCTCACACTCACATCTGGCTACCTCTGCATACCGCCAGCTGTTGATTCATGGCACGGATATCGCCCAAACACTGTGCAACACAAGCACTGAGACCTTCTTCTCTCTATCTTGCAGGACAAGATAGCATGAAATTGAAGGGAGCAGAGCAAAAGCTGTGGAGGATACAGGCGCATCTACATCTCCTGAGCCCTGTGCAGCAGATGGTATTCTGCATTGTAGGTCCAGATGTGAAAGAACCCCATTGCACTCTGCATTGCCTGGAACTTTAGAGTGAAATGTATGTTACTGTCTTCTGTTCCTTCTCAACTCCCTTCCCACCCTTTTATTTGGCATGAAGTGTAAGCTGCAGATGCTGTGACCATTGCTTTCCACCCATCCCTTCATTTACCTCAATCCTTGCCTTCAGATTTTCCACTTTCAGTTACCCAAGAACTGCTTCTTTCCCAGCCACAGCCTCCTCGGGAGGAAGAGAGAGAGCAGTAACACACAACTGATGATCACTCTATCTGACACCCGTGGCCACCAACTCACACACTGACACTGCACGAACTTTAGTGACTAGTTTAGAGTTGGGAGTGGTGGTGTGTTACTGGGCATGTGTAGGCTATCACCAGGTTGGGGTCATGGATAGCCCATGTGTCAGCTCACCGGTAGGCGAGGTCTCAGCAGAGATAAAAACAAAAAAACTGCGGATGCTGGAAATCCAAAACAAAAACAGAATTACCTGGAAAAACTCAGCAGGTCTGGCAGCATCGGCGGAGAAGAAAAGAGTTGACGTTTCGAGTCCTCATGACCCTTCGACAGAACTTGAGTTCGAGTCCAAGAAAGAGTTGAAATATAAGCTGGTTTAAGGTGTGTGTGTGGGGGGCAGAGAGACAGAGAGAGAGAGAGGTGGGGTGGGGGGGGTGTGGTTGTAGGGACAAACAAGCAGTGATAGAAGCAGATCATCAAAAGATGTCAACGACAATAGTACAATAGAACACATAGGTGTTAAAGTTAAAGTTGGTGATATTATCTAAACGAATGTGCTAATTAAGAATGGATGGTAGGGCACTCAAGGTATAGCTCTAGTGGGGGGTTTTTTTTATATATAATGGAAATAGGTGGGAAAAGGAAAATCTTTATAACTTATTGGAAAAAAAAAAGGGAAGGGGGAAAACAGAAAGGGGGCGGGGATGGGGGAGGGAGCTCATGACCTAAAGTTGTTGAATTCAATATTCAGTCCGGAAGGCTGTAAAGTCCCTAGTCGGAAGATGAGGTGTTGTTCCTCCAGTTTACATTGGGCTTCACTGGAACAATGCAGCAAGCCAAGGACAGACATGTGGGCAAGAGAGCAGGGTGGAGTGTTAAAATGGCAAGCGACAGGGAGGTTTGGGTCATTCTTGCGGACAGACCGCAGGTGTTCTGCAAAGCGGTCGCCCAGTTTACGTTTGGTCTCTCCAATGTAGAGGAGACCACATTGGGAGTAATGAATGCAGTAGACTAAGTTGGGGGAAATGCAAGTGAAATGCTGCTTCACTTGAAAGGAGTGTTTGGGTCCTTGGACGGTGAGGAGAGAGGAAGTGAAGGGGCAGGTGTTGCATCTTTTGCGTGGGCATGGGGTGGTGCCATAGGAGGGGGTTGAGGAGTAGGGGGTGATGGAGGAGTGGACCACGGTGTCCGGGAGGGAGCGATCCCTACGGAATGCCGATAAGGGGGGTGAAGGGAAGATGTGTTTGGTGGTGACATCATGCTGGAGTTGGCGGAAATGGCGGAGGATGATCCTTTGAATGCGGAGGCTGGTGGGGTGATAAGTGAGGACAAGGGGGACCCTATCATGTTTCTGGGAGGGAGGAGAAGGCGTGAGGGCGGATGCGCGGGAGATGGGCCGGACATGGTTGAGGGCCCTGTCAACGACCGTGGGTGGAAAACCTCGGTTAAGGAAGAAGGAGGACATGTCAGAGGAACTGTTTTTGAATGTAGCATCATCGGAACAGATGCGACGGCAGATTTTAACACTCCACCCTGCTCTCTTGCCCACATGTCTGTCCTTGGCTTGCTGCATTGTTCCAGTGAAGCCCAACGCAAACTGGAGGAACAACACCTCATCTTCCGACTAGGCACTTTACAGCCTTCCGGACTGAATATTGAGTTCAACAACTTTAGGTCGTGAGCTCCCTCCCCCATCCCCACCCGCTTTCTGTTTTCCCCCTTCCCTTTTTTTTCCCAATAAATTATAAAGATTTTCCTTTTCCCACCTATTTCCATTATATATATAAAAAAACCCCCACTAGAGCTATACCTTGAGTGCCCTACCATCCATTCTTAATTAGCACATTCGTTTAGATAATATCACCAATTTTAACTTTAACACCTATGTGTTCTATTGTACTATTGTCGTTGACATCTTTTGATGATCTGCTTCTATCACTGCTTGTTTGTCCCTACAACCACACCGCCCCCCCCACGCCACCTCTCTCTCTCTCTATCTCTCTGCCCCCCACACACACACCTTAAACCAGCTTATATTTCAACTCTTTCTTGGACTCGAACTCAAGATCTGTCGAAGGGTCATGAGGACTCGAAACTTTTCTTCTCCGCCGATGCTGCCAGACCTGCTGAGTTTTTCCAGGTAATTCTGTTTTTGTTGAGGTCTCAGCAGAGTTCTGCCACAGGACACTCAGATAAGGACTTTGATGGGGCGGTGTACAGAAGAATGCTGGCAAATGTACACACATAGATTCTTGGTGCATTGAGAGGGCTGCCGCAGAGTCTGTTGTCATTGTCAGGGAACATGAGGAAGTTTAGCTCCAACTTGGCACAGGGCTTTGCACAGAGCCTGGAGCCCATCCTTTCCTGAGTGGAAGGGGTGCCCAATTCCAAGACAGTACTTGCAGATCTTCCCAGGAAACAGCATCTGCTGGTTGCAATATTTACTTCCATTCCTGCACATTCAAAAGGCACCCAGCATCACAGTATAGTGGTGGAAGCTCAGAAGGAGCTCACGAGTCCAATGGTTGTTGCCATAAAGTCTCAGAGTGCTGCCACCATGACTGTGGGTCTCAGTGCCCAAAGGATCTCACAGCAATCCAGCAATGCATGCTCCAAAAGATCACTAGGACCCTTAAGGTGCCACCCTGTGGGGATGACAGCAGCGCCATCATGCCATGATCATGCTGCCCTCTCTCAGGGTGGCAACATTCAAGTTCCCACCACCGCCACTCCGCTAGTGCCCTTGTGGTTGCTTCTCAGCCAGCCAGCCCAACCAAAATGTTGCAGCCCAGAGCTGGGCCTTCTAGGCCCAGAGCTGTTCGAGGTTATCCTGCATGGCCCTCTGTGTGGTCCAAACAGTGAACGAGTTGATTTAGCATGCCAGTGATCTGTTCCACAGGGTTTCTGGTTGGTGCATAGCCTTCATTATGCTCAGGGGATGGAGGAGGTATCTATTCCTTGTCTCCTAGCTGCCTCCTCCTGGGTCTTCCTGGAGACCCAGGCCCAGCAGGAACTTCACACTGCCTCAGGGTGAAGAAGTGGCTGCAGCCAGGAAAGTGGGAATTCACCATCATTATGGCCTATGCATGGTTACACACCAAATGCACATTGATGGAATGGTTGCCTTTGTGTTTTCTGTACCTTACCCCCTTGAAATGAGGGGACTTGCAGAGCCATGTGTGCGCAGTTGATGGCTCCCAGCACCATTTGCTATAGGAATTTTGCTATCATGGCAAATTCATCTCCCCATTTATCCTGTTTCTTCTGGCTTAGAGAGAACACAATTTAAAGATCTTTGTTTGCAAATAGGGCTCCTGTCACCTTCCCGGATGTAGAGATGGACGAGTACCGGGAGATGGTGGGCATTTCGCCTGCCCTGGCCTGGAATGGTTTGGCCATATAGAAGTTTAATGTGACTGTGACTTTAATGGCCCCTGGCAGCACTGTCCTTGCCCCCTGGTGTGAGGCTGCATATCCTGTTGAAGGAGGTGGCACCATTCTGTTGCTATCTCCCTGTTGAATCTGATCCATCGCTCCTGGATGAGGTGAGGTATGTGAAGCTCTCTGAAAACCTATGGATATGGCCATCTATGGAGAGGCCTCTCCTCCTCCCTTTGCAAGAACTTCCCATATCTACGGCCTCTGCTCCATTTCTTGGTCATGTGGCGGACCCAGAGGCACTGCAATTACAGCCCCCATAACTCTGACACACTTTGTCCAGGTGACCAACTCCTCTGGCCTCCCTGAATGCATCAGCTCACTAACAGACCCCCAAAAACAAGCCTCAGTGCTTCCACAAACTTTGTCACCACAGAAGACAAAATCATCCCCAGCTTCCAATTGGGTGGCTGACCCTTTACATACCGCTAGAGCAGGCATTCATGATTAGCACATGGGTGCACTGGTCCTCTATGGCCAAAGTCACAAAAAAACAGCATCAAATTAGCTGGAAAATCTGTTTGATGTCATTAGCAGATCTCTCCTAACTCTTCCAGTGCACACACGGCATACTTCCCATTCAGTTCAGGACGGAGGGGGGTGCGGGTCAGGGTGGCGTGGGGGCATTAGTCGGGGTGCGGTTCAGTTGAATAGTTACCCCGGAGTTAGACTAGGATTTTTCCACCTAATATTTCCCGGATAACTAACCAGGTAAGTTGGAACTGTCTGAAATCTGCGACTCTAACTCAGAGTCGGAGTCTTTTTTGGAGGCTCCTGGTGAGCAGGGAAATTGACCAATGGAATTTCAAATTTCCTGGGCAATTCCTATGGAATCAGTGTGTCAGGACTTCCATAGACTCCCAAAGCACATTTTTGGGGGTATGTCCAGCCTCGGACAATCCAGTGACCAGGAGATCTGGCTCGATGATTTTGTCACCTCAATGTTTTCATTCTCATGTTCATCAATTTCCCCGCCTCCATCCTGCACATGCTCTGCCTAGAACACTGTGATCTGTGCCCATCCAACATAAATGCCAGCATAGCCATTATCCCTGTGTTCCTATGTGGGCTCATCTCCTAATCTTCTTGTGCTCACAGCAAAGATCAGCTTCAACATGAAAGTCTGCATTTTCTAAGAAATCAGGTTTGACCTGATGATTGAAATGAATGGGATTGCACGTTAAAGGATGAATAAAGAGCCTTTACACTCTGGTATATGGGAGGCCAGCTAACTCAATTGGTTAGACAGCGTGTGGATCAGAATAATGCCAACAGCATGGGGCTTGATTCCCTATTCCAGCTGAGGCAGACTTGGGGTCTCCCTCCTCCTCAGCCTACCCATGTAAAAACAAATCACAGAACTTTGCTGTGGTTCAGCAGATAATCACCAAGGACCAGCCTTTAGGCAGGGAACTGAAGAATATACTGTGATAAATGCATCTTAACTAATACATGCTACCCACTCTTGATCTCACTGATACTCAGTTCCAGAATCCACCATTTTGATACGGCTAGACAGTGGTGTTCCATGATGTGAGTGGAGGTTGGGGCAAAGCTGGGCTTTTTCTTGTTTGAGATTTTTGTGAATGGTACCTGCCACATATCATCTCAAACATGGATGTTATTCAGGTTCTGCTGTTGGCTGGAATGGACCTTTTCATCCTTAAATAAGTCGTGAATGAAACTGAACACTGTGGAATTGTCAGCAAACATCCCCACCCCTGCCATTAGGATGAGGGGTACCGTGAATGAAGTAGTTGAAGATGGCCAAACAGCATGGAGCAATGGAAAGAGGTTCTTTACTAAGATGGCGGAAATAAATCAGAAAGGAAATGTCAGCCAAGAAAAGACCATTCTCTTCAGGAGAGTTTTCCTCCAAAATAGAGGAGGATTCAGAGACAATATGGGGGATATCTTTGGCAAGGAGCCATTAAATAGGGTTTCTACGGGCTAAATCTGCAACGTGTTAATGCTTTTAAAGGAATTGTAATCAAAACAAATGCAGTAATTTATATAGTTAGTTACCACTATCTTAGACAGAGGATAGCGCCTGTAAAACACTAAAATCAAAAAGTCATTAGTTAATCCAGCCAATGGTGTTAGCAAACCAAGATACACAATGACTGATCTTCCCTTTCTCCATTCTCATTCTTAGCCGTAATTTAGTCTTCCTAAAATTTATGTAGAATGCAGAATAGCAGGTAAAAAGAGAGAAGAGAACTAAACACGAATGACAACCACAGCCAGAATTCGGCTGCTGGACTCGGTATACGGAGAGAAGGAAACAACTTTGTGGAGATGTGCCAACATAATAGCACTACCCAAGATTGATTATTGTCTAGAGAAAGCTGCGGATTTGAACTCTGTACTTTTCTTCAACCTAACCAGACATGAGGACAAAAGGACATCTACATTCCATGGCTTAGGAAAAACCACATGTACTGATTGCAAAATGTTTGAGTTACAATGATTTATTGCAATTTCTATTAATTATTCACAGTTATAAATTAGATTTTAAGTGCTTCCCACGCCAGCAGGAAATATAAACAAAATTTGTAACCTTTTTTTTCGGGCACACTGTCAATGATTTACTGGGGTGATACCAGGGATGAGGGATATCAATTATGTGGGATTGTTCTCCTTAGAGCAGATCGTTGAAAGGAGACCTCATAGAGGTATTCAAAATTATGAGGGGTTTGGTTAGAGCAAGGGAGGAGAAACTGTTCCCACTGGAAAGTGGGTTGGTAACCAAAGGATGTATGCTGAAAATAATTGACAATAGACCAAGAGTTGAAATGTTAAAATTAGGATTTTTTTTTCAGGGAGAGATGTTAAGATCTAGAAAGCACGACTTGAAAGGCAGGTGGAAGTAAAGTCCATAGGAGCTTTTAAAAAGAAATTCTACATGTTCATGGAGACTGATTTACAGGGTTACAATGATAAAACTGAGGTGTGAATCTAGATTTAATTTTTTTAAATTCATTGATGAGCTGTGGCATCGCTGGCTTGGCCAGCATTTATTGCCCATCTCTAATTGCCCTTGAAATAGCTCTTATAAATAGCCTGCACAGGCACGATGGGCCAAATGGCCTTCTTCTGTGTTGTAAACTTCTTTGATACTATGAAGCCTCCTGTTATACTGAGTAGAGTCAACCTTAGGAAAGTTCACTTTCATGATTAACCACATGTAGACTAAAAGGAACAAGCAAGAATATTACCAGTTTGCTAATATAGGTCCTGTTATACATTCGCGAAACAAATGTAATCTTATTTACCTCGCTTACGATTGTTGTACGTGAACCATCGAAAAACCAACCATTCTTGCAAGTCGTACGCAGTACGTCGCCAGAATTATTTGTGATTAGTGACACGGGATAGTCACAGCTGAGAAAAGTTGCATTCCAGTCTATATCATAAATTTCACACCGACTGTATGAGGAGCCTCCTGGTTTCTCCAGAGGCACTGTGTAATTCCTTTCCTGTTCCAGAGACCACCCACATTTTTCCCTCAGCTCCAAAGTGCCAGGAGGACCCCTGCACCAGTGATTTGGAATCACTCCCAGAAAAACAAAAACAACAATCAGGAATGAAAATGTCACCCCACTGAAAGACAAAAGCAGGATAATCCACCTCTGGTATCTTCCAAACTCTCCGATATCCTTTAAAACATCATCAAAAGTTAACATTTTTGCAGGTTGTGCAGGAGAGTGTCTGTATGAAGGGATAAAGATTTACTGCTCTCCAGCTTTGCGGGCTCACATTCCTTGTTCCTTGACTGTCATGGTTCACTGGTACAGAATGAAACTAGTACAGAGTTCAGATACACACCATCATAGAAAATTCTGACAAACAAGCTTCAAAAAAGGTTGACAACTCAAAAAAGCCATCAGAATTCAGAAATAGCTTTGAATATCGTCCTCTACATCAAGCTGATTTAATTAAAAAAATTACCAGGATGTGGACATCACAGGGGCAAATGCCAAGTAAGGCTAGCATTTATTGCTCATCCTTAGTTGCCCTTGGAAAGGTAATGGTGGGACGTCTTCTTGAACTGCTGTAGCCCCTGTGGTGAAGGTGCTCACTCAATGCTGTTAGGTAGGATTTTCCAGCATCTTGACCCAGTGGCAATGAAGGAACGGTGATATATGTCCAAGCTGGGATAGTGTGTAACGCGAATAGGAACTTGAAGGTGATCCTGTAGTCACAAGCCTGCTTCCTTTTTACTTATGGGATGTGAAGATCACAGTTTGGGAGGTGCTGCTGAAAGAACATTGATAAATTGTCACATTATATTCTATATATAATACACACTAAAGCTATAATACACCAATAATGGAGGGATTAGGTGTTTATGCTGGTGGATAAGTTATTATAATGGGTCTAAGACCACAAACCCTCATAGCTAATTTCTAAAGTCCAAATAAAACTGGACATTGATCTTTTAAAAAGCCATGCCTGACTGTGACCTTTGGACAATAGGGGCTAATCTGGCAGTATCGAAGAAATTTGCACCACTTTACCTCTGAAGAGATGCTAATGACCCCTGTAGGATGCAGATACCATATCAAAGAGAATTATACAAAGGCCATCTCCATTTCATAAGCCAAGCCTGGTCAACTGGAGCTGAGTCTTCTGCTGAGGCAAAGGACCCTGCAACCTTCCTTTCAAATTGTTAATGGTTGGAACCCAGACAAAGGAATATACACCTTTTTCCAAAGCCAAATTGGAGAGGTGGGAGTCATGTGACATGACCCCTGGTTGGGAGAATCAGTTATACTGTCTTGTTGGACTGCACAGTAGTCTGCCAATTTCCAGCACTGAATTGCTCTGTCCAGGTTTGAATGCCTGGTCCCCAATCTACACTGTTTCTACTGGAACTTCTGCACCATCACGTACAAGACTAATTCATTTCTGCATGCCTATCTCATCGTGGATGTCATCTTTACTGGAAAAAAATGCATTATCTAGTATCAGCTTTTGACCTGCTGACCTCTGTGAGGGAGTGCATCATTGGATTTTGATTCTGGATTCTGGACTCAGTTGAAACAATAAATCTTTATTCTGTGGTCTTTGCCCTGTAAATCTTTCTTTTTCTTTCTCTCTCCCCTGTTTATAGTAAGAATGCTATGTAGCAGCACACCCTCCCACATTTTGTGAGTGTTCGAATAAACTAATCCTCTGAGTTCACCCTATCTCAAATTTGCTGTGGGGCTATTGATAGAAATTGGATCGCACCAAACCTGAGGCAATGGGAAATATGGCACTCCTTATAAAGGGGAAAATCAAAATCAAAACACCTTTCTATTTATGGACAGGTGGTGAGAGGAGAAATTGGGAGTCTTTAAATTAAACCCCTCCTGCCTTTAACATTATATTCAGTTTTTGTTCACATTAAATTTCAAAACTTTTATCATCATTTTGAAGATCATGTTTCACAATCTGGTTCATTTTCTGTAAAACCGAAACCCAAAGGCCATGCCAATGATGTGGCAGCAAGTAGTTACACTGAAAGTGCAGTGGGACATAGAAACATAGACATTGCTAGATGAAGACAGGCCATGGTACACCTAGTTTGCTTTCAAACATTCTGGTAGTCACTTAAGAGAACAATAATGATATTGTTGACTAATTATAGCAATCTCTCCCTATCAATTGGTCTACAACAGACCTAGACATAATACAAAAAAAAACTCCGGTAGTGGCAAACTATATGAACCAAATGTGTAAAGTTATCTAGTCCCTCCCAAGCTTGCTACATTTAACATGGCCCATAACTTCCAAGCTCCAGGCATCATACCTGGGGGAATACGACAAAAATGTACTGGGCAATGACTCCCCCCCTCCCCAATCCTCCAGAAATCCCCAAAGAAGGATTGCACAGCATTTGCCAGGGAAGTTCAAACTTCCATAGGGCAATTGCCCTGCAATGGGAACCATCCAAAACTCCAATTTAAATTGCAAACTTTGGATGGTTCCGACTGTCTTATAGCAATAGTTACCCAGAAAAAAATAGAAGAATTAAAACCAATTCTAACTTCTAGGTAGCTATAGTCCTGGCCCATCCTGAACCCCCCATGGGACCCCTTCCTCCCTCTTCCCCCGATTGTCCTCCCCTAACAACCCCCAAACCCAACTACTGTCCCAACTGCCACCACTGACCACCCCCCCACTGACCACCCCATCACTGACCAACCCCCAACTGACCACACCCAACCCTCCACCGACCACCCCCCGCTAACCACACAACCTCCCCCACTGACCAGTCCCCACTGATTACCTGACACCCCCCCAACTAATGACTCTTCCCCCCTGATCACCCTATCACCACCCGCCTCCACTGCCACCCCAACCCCACCCACACACCCTACAGCCCAACCACTCAATCCCACTTACCTTACACACCAACCTTCTCCCTGGCTTCTCAAAGTGGCTGGACCTTTAAACCTACCTGCTTTACGTCAGCTAGTGCCATAAAAAAGTGGGCATGTCTTCCTTGCCTCCAACTAAGCTGTCCTCAACACAAGGCCTCGAGAACCCATTGCACTAGACAGTTCTCGCCCGGCCTGAGTCAGAAAGTCGGGTGAGTAAGGTGTGGCTGGATTTCAGGATAAGTAGTTAGGAGCGGAGTGGTAACCCGACTGTGATTGTCACTCCACATAGGTTACAGCCCCTTGTGTCATGTCTGAAGTTACTCATATACTGTATCGCTAAATGTTATTTCCTGAAAGAAATCAACGTAATTTACCTTTGAAGGGATCAATACTAGCTGCTTCCACTGTTCACATAGGGACCCTGTTCCACTGACTGACCACTTGGCACTTGGTCACTGAAATATTGGCCCCATGGATTAGTTTTGTATTTATTGCTGTCCAGGGGGTCATGCCCTTTTGTTCTATTACCCTGGTTAAGGTGAAAAATTTGTCACGATCTACATTATCTCATCCCTTTGGAATCCTAAAAACAGCATCTCTCAACCTTCTCTTTTCCAGTGGGAATGTGCACAGTTTACATAATTACACCTCAAATCCCACTCCTACATGGCCTCAATCATTCTGGCTGCTCTCTTCCGCATCCTTTCAATTGTTGCAATACCCTTTTTGTACTTTGGCAACCAGAACTCTACACAATATTCTAAATGTTGCTGTACCAATAATTTATAAAGTGGTGGGAATACCTCATTTATTTTAGCTCAATACTTACCTTCCAATCCATTTAAACATCTGATTTGTTTTATTCATTGTCACTAAGCAATGTTGTGATAGTTTCAATCTATTGTCAATTAGGATTCCCAGGTTTCTTTTACTGTCCATGCACATTATTTCCTTTTCAGTTAAGTATTAGTCCAAGCCTGGATATCTTTGTATCCATGTGAAGGCATTTTTCTATATTTCATTTCATCTGCCACCTATCTGCCTGCAGTGTATTGAGAATTTCACTGTGCACTTTGTCCACTTAAGTTTACCATATACACATGTACCAGTAGAGGGAGTCTGAAAAGAGTTTTACAGCATGTGTAGTTTTACTTTTTATTAAATATATTACTTTTCCTTTCCAAGAACTTAACAATTCCCAATTCCTATGAGCTTGTTTTCACTTAAGCTACAAGTATACCCAATTACTTATTGTTTTTGAAGTAATGAATTTAGAAGTTTCTGAATGAAGCATTTTAGGCAGAATGGGCAAAATTTTATTATAACTGACCTGCTATCAGTTGGAGGGGAGCTGGCATTGGGTCAGGAATCCATTTGATTCAGCAGCGGCTTTGTCATTGGGTGAGGAATCTGTTTCATTTAGCACTGGGTTTGTCATTGGGTGAAGAATCCGTTTGTTGATGCAATGGACTTGTCATTGTCTTTTAACTCAGCCATGGCATCAACATCGCGCTTTCAAGTTTCTCAACCAATCAAAGAATGTGGATGTGATGACATCGCACACCAATGAATGGCCTCTTATTTTAAGGGCCCCTGGCAGGGGTCAGAACGGCTGCATCAAACATTCCTTGTGAAGACAAACGAAGAACGATAGCAGGAAGACTTAGAGAGGCTGTCCCCCGAGTTCACTGATTTTTCCCTAAACATCATGCTGGAAGTGATGAGGGAGAAAAGGGAGTATTTCCCGTGAATGGGAGGAAGAGAGAAGTTGCCTAAACCTAAAAAGTGTGGCTGGAGGTCACTGACATTGTGAGTAGCAGGAGCTTTGTTCCTTAAAGTTGGATGCAGCCTGTTGAAAAGTTTAATGCTCCAATAGGGGCTGGAAAGGTGAATGGCATGACAACCCCCTTGCTCTGTCTCCCACTGCCTTCTCCTGCACATGCTCTTCAGAACAACACACATTTCAGCTCCACTCAAGCCTGTCTTTTGAGACACATCCTCACATTCTCATCTGAATAGCCACCACGGACACTCACCCTCATCCTATTGCCATTCCTCTCAGTCACCCCCCCTCCACTAAAGCTTTCATTCTATTCTCTCCACACATTCCCTCTCACATTCATTGCAGGAGGAGAGCCCACAACTTCAAGTAGGTACATTAACATTTACAGAGGAACAGGCAGTAGAGATCGGCAGGGCAGCACAGCTCTTGGGTGTAGGCGATGAAGAGTTAGGTGTCTTCCACCTACCTGGTGGCAACATTAGATGTTGCACTGCCACTTGGCACTTAACTGTCACTCATGCAGAATTTATGTCACTACAGCAGATTATGGCTGTTTTCCTTGGTGAAGTGATGGCTGAGAAGAGATTTAATAGAGGTATTCAAAATCATGAGAGGTCTGGACAGAGTATATAGGGAGAAACTGTTCCCATTCGTGAAAGGATTGAGAATGAGAGGGCACAGGTTTAAAGTAATTGGCAAAAGAAGCAAAAGCGATATGAGATAAAGCTTTTTCACACAGCAAGTGGTTAAGGTCTGGAATGGACTGCCTAAGAGTGTGATGGAGGCAGGTTCAATTGAAGCATTCAAAAGGGAAGCAGACTGTTATCTGAAAAGCAAGAATGTGCAAGGTTATGGGGAGGAGCTGGAGGATGGCACTAAGTGAATTGCTCATTCGGAGAGCCAATGCAGACATGAGGGACCAAATAGCCTCCTACTGCACCGTAGCAATTCTGTAATTCTATCTGAAATGTCATGATTTGCACAATATAGAGTATGAACCCTGTTCCCATGTCAGCAATAGATTATGGCTTTTTGTTCCCACAGGTCATTCAAGGGTGACAGAGAAGCAGCAGTGGAGGAGGGATCTCTAGAGGGGGGTGAGCACTCTGAGGATGCACCATCACGTGACTCATGTGCACTCTCCGCCAGTGCAGATTCAGCTGCAGAAGCAGGAGTTGGAGGCAGGGGAAGCAGTGTCCCAGGAGGAAGGCGCAGCGCATGCAGGGCTCTGCTCAGCTAGATGCTGAGCCTTGGGGGTTATCCACATAAAGGGGGCTTGTAAAACAGCAACAGGAAATATGTGTGCTTCTCTCAGCATTTTCAGAGGCAGTATGCACACCCTTAGAGAGAGATTGGAGGAATCCATAAGACCATAAGACATAGGAGCAGAAATTAGGCCATACGGCCCATCGAGTCTGCTTCGCCATTCAATCATGGCTGATAAGTTTCTCAACCCCATTCTCTTGGCTTCTCCCCGTAACCTTTGATCCCCTTACCAATCACGAACCTATCTGTCTCAGTCTTAAATACACTCAATGACCTGGCCTCCACAGCCTTCTGTGGCAATGAATTCCATAGATTCACCACTCTCTGGCTAAAGAAGTTTCTCCTCATCTCTGTTCTAAAAGATCTTCCCTTTACTCTGAGGTTGTGCCCTCGGGTCCTAGTCTCTCCTACTAATGGAAACATCTTCCTCATGTCCACTCTATCCAGGCCTTTCAGTATTCTGTAAGTTTCACCAGATCCCCCCTCATCCTTCTAAACTCCATCGAGTATAGACCCAGAGTCCTCAAACGTTCCTAATATATTAAGCCTTTCATTCCTGGGATCATTCTCGTGAACCTCCTCTGGACCCTCTCCAGGGCCAGCACATTCTTCCTGAGATACAGGGCCCAAAATTGCTCACAACATTCTAAATGTGGTCTGACCAGAGCCTTATAAAGCCTCAGCAGCACATCCCTGCTTTTATATTCTAGTCCTCTCGAAATAAATGCCAACATTGCATTTGCCTTCCTTACTACCGACTCAACTTGCAAGTTAACCTTAAGAGAATCCTGGACTAGGACTCCCAAGTCCCTTTGCACTCCAGATTTCTGAAATCTCTCCCATTTAGAAAATAGTCTATGCCTCTATTCTTCCTACCAAAGTGCATGACCTCACACTTCCCCACGTTGTATTCCATCTGGCACTTCTTTGCCCATTCTCCTAACCTGTCTAAATCCTTCTGCAGCCTTCCCGCCTCCTCAATACTACCTGTCCCTCCACCTATCTTTTGTCATCTGCAAACTTAGCCAGAATGCCCTCAATTCCTTCATCTAGATCATTAATGCATAAAGTGAAAAGTTGTGGTCCCAACACTGACCCCTGCTGAACTCCACTAATGACTGGCTACCATCCTGAGAAGGACCCCCTTATCCCCACTCTCTGCCTCCTGCCAGACAGCTAATATTATATCCATGCTAGTACCTTGCCTCTAACACCATGGGCTCTTATCTAACTGAGCAGCACCCTGAGCGGCATCTTGTCAAAGGCCTTCTGGAAGTCTAAGTAGATAACATCCATTGGCTCTCCTTTGTCTAACCTACTCATTACCTCCTCAAAGAATTCTAACAGGTTTGTCAGACATGACCTCCCCTTGATGAAACCATGCTGACTTTGCCCGATTTTACCATGCACTTCCAAGTAATCTGAAATCTCATCATTAATAATGCACTCTAAAATCTTACCAACGACCGAGGTCAGCCTAATCGGCCAGTAATTTCCCGTCTTTTGCCTCACTCTCTTCTTAAACAGGGGGGTTACATTAGCGATTTTCCAGTTCTCGGGGACCGTCCCTGGCTCCGGTGATTCCTGAAAGATCACCACTAATGCCTCCACCATCTCTTCAGCTATGTCCTTCAGAACTCTGGGGTGTAATTCATCTGGTCCAGGTGATTTATCCACCTTCGGACCTTTCAGTTTTCCCAGCATCTTCTCTTTGGCAATGGCCACCATACTCATCTCTGCCCCCCGACTCTCTTGAACTTTGGGGATGTCACTCATGTCTTCCACTGTGAAGACTGACGCAAAGTAACTATTCAGTTCCTCTGCCATTTCTTTGTTCCCCACTACTACTTCTCTAGTGTCATTTTCCAGCGGCCCAATGTCCACTTTTGCCTCTCTCTTACCCTTTATATATCTAAAAAAACTCTTGCAATCTTCTTTTATATTACTGGCAAGTTTACCCTTATATTTAATCTTTTTCCTCCTTATTTCTTTTTTAGTTGTCCTCTGTTGGTCTTTGTAGGCTTCCCAATCCCCTGGTTTCCCACTGCTCTTCACTGCATTGTATGCTTTCTCTTTAGCTTTTACGCTGTCCCTGACTTCCCTTGTCAGCTATGGTTGCCTCGTCCTCCCTTTAGTATGCTTCTTCTTCCTAGGGATGAATTTTTGCTGTGTCTCCCAAATTACTCCCAGAAACTCCTGCCATTGCTGTTCCACTGTCTTTCCTGCTAGGCTCATTTCCCAGTCAATTCTGGCCAGCTCCTCCCTCATGCCTCTGTAGTTGCCTTTATTCAACTGTAATACCGTTACATCTGATTCCAGCTTTTTCCTCTCAAATTGCAGGGTAAATTCTATCATATTATGGTCACTTCCTCCTAAGGGTTCCTTCACCTTAAGCTCCTTTATCAAATCTGCCTCATTACACATCACTAAATCTAGAATTGCCTGTTTCCTAGTGGGCTCCACCACAAGCTGCTCCAAAAGGCCATCTCGTAGACATTCCACAAATTCCTTTTCTTGGGATCCACTACCAACCTGATTTTCTCAGTCTACCTGCATATTGAAATCCCCCATGATCACTGTAACCTTGCCTTTCTTAGACACCTTTTCTATCTCCTGGTGTATCTTGTGCCCCACATCCTGACTACTGTTCGGAGGCCTGTACATAACTCCCATTATGATTTTTTTACCTTTGCGATTCCTCAACTCTACCCACGCAGATTCTACATCATCTGACCCGACATCATTTCTTGCTATAGATTTAGTTTCATTTCTTACTAACAAAGCAACCCCACCCCTTCTTTCAACCTGCCTATCTTTTCAAAAGGATGTATATCCTTGGATATTTAGCTCCCGTCCTGATCCCCTTGCAGCCATGTCTCTGTAATGCCCACCACATCATACCTGCCAATTTCAATCTGCGCCACAAGCTCATTTACCTTATTTCGTATACTGCGTGCATTCAGATACAACACCTTCAGTCCTGTATTTCCCGTCCCCTTTCTCATTGTCATCCCTTTATCTGATGTGCTTGAAGTTAGATTCCTAGCCCTTTCCAAACACTCTGTCCTATTTTGTGTTCTGGAGACTTTAATAGCCTCTCCTGGGCTCTCCTTTCTTTTCAGTTTTTTCATAATTTTCCATGAAGTTGAATCCACCACCACCACCACCACCAACACCGCCCCCCCACCCACCCATCACCACCCCCCCCCCCCCACCCCCCGCCCAACCCCCCCCCCCCCCCCCCCCACTAACCTGCTGCTTTGTTTCAGTATGAATCCATGTCTAATGTAAGTGCCATGATGTCTCAGGCATTTGTGCCGATGTTCACTTCCATGGAAAGAGTGGCTGCCTGCCTGGCAAGGTAGCTAAGACAGGCCACTGAGTGCATGCTGGCCCAGAGCAATGGCCTGCACACTCTATCACTTTACATAGGATGAAGCAAAGCCTCTCCTTGGTGACTCAATGCCTCACTGAAGTACAGCAAAGTGCTCTCCAGCTCTTGGCTATCAGGGAGTTTCAGGTGGGTCATGAAAGGGAAGATGGGTTAAGAGCACATGGCAGTGGGGGCTCTTCTCGAGGTGTTCCCATGACTCATCTCTTTGCCCCTCTAAACCACCACACAGAGCATCGCATGCTGCCTCCTGCCCCAGTGACCAAGTTTCCCCTGCTCAGGTGCAGCCGGGGCAGTCTTTGGCGGGTCCCAAAACCCAAAGGACATCCACCACAAGCATTTACCTGTCAAAGCCATAAGTGTAACACCAGGTAAGAATAAAAGGAAGCAGATGAGAAAGACATAACCCTCACACAAGGGTGTGTATAACAATGTTCACCACATTACATTTATATTTATTTAAATGAATAAAACCCTTCATTTGAACTCTTCATTCTCCTGCCATTTCCTTTGCCACATCCTGAAGTCCAAATGGACATAATGTGTCAGGTGGATGTTATGAGTTGGAAGACAAGGGAAGGGTGTGAATATAATGGTTGGATTTTCAATTATGAGAAAGGTTTGTGATGGGGTGGGGGCAGGGGCCTATGGCCTGGTGCACTCAGACTAGCTGAAAGTTGCCAATGGGAGGCTATTGTGGATTGCTCAAATGCATCCATGAGGTCACGGATGCTATATTCACGAAGGCACACAATTTTGTGCATTTGTCCAGGATCAGTAAAGGCAGAATGCAACAGCGCTGGGATTTGCCCAAATCACAGGTGCAGCGTGCCATTGACTGCACTCATGTGGTGCTCAGATCTCCATGGCAACAAGCAGTCAACCACTTCAGCCACAATAGCTTCCACTCGCTGAATGTGCAGCTGGTGTGTGACTACCACAAATGCATCTCTGCACGGTTCCCAGGGAAAGTCCACAAATCCTACATTCTCAGTAGGCCTCAGATCCCTTACGTCTTCCAGGGTCCAAAAGGGTTGGCTCCTCAGGGACAAGGGCTACTGGCAGAGGACGTGGTTGATGACACATGTGCTGTGACCTCAGAGTGCAGCAGAGAGAAGGTTCAACAAGGCTCATGTTGCCACTCGCAACTTGATGGAGCAAGCCATTGGAATGTTGAAAATGAGGTTCTGATGTCTGGACCAGTCTGGTGGAGCCCTGCAATATAGTCCACAGAGGATGTCATGCATCATCATTGCCTGCTGTGCCCTTCACAACCTGGCACTGCAACAGGAGAAGAGCTGGCTGAGGAGGAGATGGAGGAGCTGCACGTCTCCTCCAATGAGAAGGACATTGACGGTGTTGAGGGTGAGGAGGGCCTCGAAAGTGAGGATGATGGCGATGCGGCCTTCACACTGGCCAGGCGAGGCAGGCATGCTTAGGAGGCCCTCATAGCTGCTAGATTTGTGGAGGATGGTGATGACATGCAGTGAGGAGACTCCATAGATCCTCACATTACATCTATGAACACTTGATTCCTGTCTGGCTGATAGCACCTCACTTGCGCTCGGTGAACAGTCATATCATGGAGATGCAGCGGGGAAACTTTAACTTCTTCTGATCCTATGGCATCTGTTGTGAGCTGAACCCTTCAGGACCACGCTGTTGCCAGACACAGATGTCGATGAGATGGGGGGCCAGCCATGCTTCGAAGGTGCTGAGAGCACACAGAGAGAAAGACAGAACTCTGTGCTGCCAGCCCAGGACATTCTGGCAGCAATGAGAAGCCCCATTGGGGCGCAGTCATGACTGATGTGACCAATGACAGTGAAGATGGGAAGGTTGCACAAAGCACAGGGAAGCGACCCTGGGCTGAGACAGCCATCTTTATCTTGTGCAGGGACCAAGGTTTCATAACTGAGTGACACGAACATTGCTCATCAGAGAAAGGAACGATAGGCAAGGAGACATTCTTCAGAGTTTATTTACAATAGTGAACATTCTGTACAAACAATTAACACCGGTGGCCAGGCGGTGCAACTACATCTTTCTTAACACATCCCATTAGCCAAGTGGTTATGGTACTGGGTTTATAACCCCAAAATCAAGAGTTCAAATCTCACAATAGCAAACTATGAAACAATGTAACTTCATCTGAAATAGATGGAAGTGGGTTTGTACTCGAAAGAGTTACAGGGTAGTCGTTTGGCTTGGCCTAAATAGCCAAGTGGTTATGGTACTGGGTTTATAACCCCAAGATCAAGAGTTCAAATCTCACAATGGCAAAACTATGAAACAATGTAACTTCATCTGAAACAGATGGGAACGGGTTTGTACTCGAAAGAGTTACAAAAAAAAAGGGCTTGGCCTAAATAGCT
This sequence comes from Carcharodon carcharias, assembly GCF_017639515.1. Lineage (NCBI taxonomy): Eukaryota > Metazoa > Chordata > Chondrichthyes > Lamniformes > Lamnidae > Carcharodon > Carcharodon carcharias. The sequence goes on along the minus strand of NC_054468.1, from coordinate 135,598,778 downwards.
AAGTGGTTATGGTACTGGGTTTGTAACCCCAAGATCAAGAGTTCAAATCTCACAATGGCAAAACTATGAAACAATGTAACTTCATCTGAAACAGATGGAAACGTGTTTGTACTCGAAAGAGTTACATACTATTTAAGCTTGGCCTAAATAGCCAAGTGGTTATGGTACTGGGTTTGTAACCCCCAGATCAAGAGTTCAAATCTCACAATGGCAAACTATGAAACAATGTAACTTCATCTGAAACAGATGGAAACAGGTTTACTCAAAAAGAGTATCAAGAGTTCATTTTGGCTTGGCCTAAATAGCCAAGTGGTTATGGTACTGGGTTTGTAACCCCAAGATCAAGAGTTCAAATCTCACAATGGCAAACTATGAAACAATGTAACTTCATCTGAAACAGATGGAAATGGGTTTGTAAAAGCTTGGCCTAAATAGCCAAGTGGTTATGGTACTGGGTTTATAACCCTAAGCTCAAGAGTTCAAATCTCACAATGGCAAACTATGAAACAATGTAACTTCATCTGAAACAGATGGAAACGTGTTTGTACTCGAAAGAGTTACAAAGATACGTTAATTATTGCTTGGCCTAAATAGCCAAGTGGTTATGGTACTGGGTTTGTAACCCCAAGATCAAGAGTTCAAATCTCACAATAGCAAACTATGAAACAATGTAACTTCATCTGAAACAGATGGAAACGGGTTTGTACTCAAAAGAGTTACATCTTTCTTAACACATCCCATTAGCCAAGTGGTTATGGTACTGGGTTTATAACCCCAAAATCAAGAGTTCAAATCTCACAATAGCAAACTATGAAACAATGTAACTTCATCTGAAATAGATGGAAGTGGGTTTGTACTCGAAAGAGTTACAGGGTAGTCGTTTGGCTTGGCCTAAATAGCCAAGTGGTTATGGTACTGGGTTTATAACCCCAAGATCAAGAGTTCAAATCTCACAATGGTAAACGATGAAACAATGTAACTTCATCTGAAACAGATGGAAACGGGTTTGTACTCGAAAGAGTTACATCTTCTTAACTCCCTTTTTAGTTATTTAAAGAACATCTTATTAATGTTTTGTTTGCACTACAGCCCCACGCTCCTGATCTATGGACACCCTGTGCGGAAGGGGGTCGGGAAGGAGGAGGACCTCCTCATGAACCTGCTCTTGGGCCTGGCCAAGTTGGCCATTAACAGGTCCAGGCAGTGGGCGATCGATGGGGGAGTCCCGCCCGATTGTTTGTCCCTCTTCCGCGGCTACGTTCGCAGCCGGATGTCCCTGGAGAGGGAGCACGCGGTGTCTGCCGGCACACTCATGGACTTCCGTGCTCGGTGGGCACCGCAGGGACTGGGGTGTTTTATCGACCCCTTAATCACATTTTGGTTTAAAGTTTGTAAGTTTCCTTTAAACTTTGTTCTTGGTTTTACAGCTGACCTGAATTAGGGGCTGTGCTTGATTTATCCCTAATTTTGTTAATTTAGTTTAATTGTTTTAACTCTAAAAGAGTTACATCTTCTTAACTCCCTTTTTAGTTATTTAAAGAACCTCTTATTAATGTTTTGTTTGCACTTCAGCCCCACGCTCCTGATTTATGGACACCCGGTGCGGAAGGGGGTCGGGAAGGAGGAGGACCTCCACGTGAACCTGCTCCTGGGCCTGGCCAAGTTAGCTATTAACAGGTCCAGGCAGCGGGTGATCGATGGGGGGAGTTCGGCCCGATTGTTTGTCCCTCTTCCGTGGCTACGTTCACGGCCGGATGTCCTTGGAGAGGGAGCATGCGGTGTCTGCCGGCACTCTCGAGGCTTTCCATGCTCGGTGGGCACCACGGGGACTGGGGTGCTTTATTGATCCCTTTAATCACATTTTGGTTTAAAGTTTGTAAGTTTCCTTTAAACTTTGTTCTTGGTTTTACAGCTGACCTGAATTAGGGGCTATGCTTGATTTATCCCAATTTTGTTAATTTAGTTTTATTGTTTTAACTCTATAAGAGTTACATCTTCTTAATTCCCTTTTAGTTATTTAAAGAGCCTCTTATTAATGTTTTGTTTGCACTACAGCCCCACGCTCCTGATCTATGGACACCCTGTGCGGAAGGGGGTCGGGAAGGAGGAGGACCTCCTCATGAACCTGCTCTTGGACCTGGCCAAGTTGGCCATTAACAGGTCCAGGCAGTGGGCGATCGATGGGGGAGTCCCGCCCGATTGTTTGTCCCTCTTCTGCGGCTACGTTCGCAGCCGGATGTCCCTGGAGAGGGAGCACGCGGTGTCTGCCGGCACACTCATGGACTTCCGTGCTCGGTGGGCACCGCAGGGACTGGGGTGTTTTATCGACCCCTTTAATCACATTTTGGTTTAAAGTTTGTAAGTTTCCTTTAAACTTTGTTCTTGGTTTTACAGCTGACCTGAATTAGGGGCTGTGCTTGATTTATCCCTAATTTTGTTAATTTAGTTTAATTGTTTTAACTCTAAAAGAGTTACATCTTCTTAACTCCCTTTTTAGTTATTTAAAGAACCTCTTATTAATGTTTTGTTTGCACTTCAGCCCCATGCTCCTGATTTATGGACACCCGGTGCGGAATGGGGTCGGGAAGGAGGAGGACCTCCACGTGAACCTGCTCCTGGGCCTGGCCAAGTTAGCTATTAACAGGTCCAGGCAGCGGGTGATCGACGGGGGAGTTCCGCCCGATTGTTTGTCCCTCTTCCGTGGCTACGTTCGCGGCCGGATGTCCTTGGAGAGGGAGCACGCGGTGTCTGCCGGCACTCTCGAGGCTTTCCATGCTCAGTGGGCACCGCAGGGACTGGGGTGCTTTATTGACCCCTTTAATCACATTTTGGTTTAAAGTTTGTAAGTTTCCTTTAAATTTTGTCTTTAATTTTACAGCTGACCTGAATTAGGGGCTGTGCCTGATTTATCCTAATTTTGTTAATTTAGTTTAATTGTTTTAACTCACAAGAGTTACATCTTCTTAACCTTGCTAACCCTGCCGCTACGTCTTGGTGCCTTCCCGATGGCCTGCTGACTGCCACACGCTGTCAGCGATGACCTTGGCAGATGTCCTCTGAAGGGCCGAGACCTGGAGGTTCCCGGCCTGCTTTCAGGGCCCTACTGTGAGGCAGTGGCCCTCTCCTCAAGCTGTGGAGCTGGATGTGCTGGGGTTACAGAAAGAGGGGGTTCGGATGAGCCGGACACTCCTGGAGTCACCTGGGTGGATGGCCTTGGGGTGTGCACCTGCTGGTCCTCCTCTGTATGGGTGCCCGAGGGCCCTGGCTGACTCTTTGAGGAGAGAGGGTAGCTGGAGTGAGATTGGGCTGCCCTGCACCCCTCTCGCATTGACACTGTTGGAGGCCAACTATGGAATCAATGATGAAGTTCAGCCCACGCAGCAGTGCAGGACTGACGTCCTGGACCAAGCTCTCCATGGTGGCCACGATCCTACCAGTGTTGACCATGGTGCATTGGAATGCTAGCGCTATCACCTCAGGGTGAAGGCAGATGGACTCCTCCTTCATGCCTTGCAATCTGAGGAGTACAGTGGACATCCCTTCCTGATGTTCCCGAGCTTGCCTTTGCAGCTCCAGCAACTATGACATGACCGAGTCCAGGGACTCATCATCTGACTTGGACTCAGCAACGTTCTGGCCTCCAGCAGTCCTCCAAATGCCAGAAACTTTGGGAAGTCCCTGACTCCACTTGCTGTGGGTCAGAAAATGCGATGTGCTCATCAGATAGTGATCCTTAGGCTACTCTGAAGCTACATGTGGTTTCAAAGCAGTTTATTAAGAAACAACACTTGAGGTACGGCACATTGGCTAAATAGGCAGAAAAGACATGTGGCTCTTAACAAGTAGTAGGCTCAGGTCCAGGTTGGGTAGGATGCAAACAGCTGTTCCTTTTTTTATTTCTTCATTTCTCAGTGCCTCGTGTATCCGCCAATTCTCAAAATACCCAAGACTGTTAGACACAACATAGGCTCATACACAACTGGTTGGGGATGTGATTCCTGATTTTTCATTTTTAACTCTCCTCTCCCACAAACCAGATCCTTTCCTCCCCATTTTAGAGATGTTAACATATAAAGCCCCTTCTTTCACAACTGGAATGACTGAAAGTTTACAGGCTGGTGCCAAAAATAGGTTTAAAAATCAGCAAAGCCAATTGCTTGCTTTTTCTTGTTAGAGTTGAGCTCAATGCCTCAGCCTGAGAGTACAAGGTGCAGAAGCACAGACATTCATGATTGTATAAATCTAATTGAAGCCCACTAAGAGGAGGTGTAGCAGCACAGATGGAGATTAAAAGGATGGAAGATCAATGACAAAGCGATTGTTTAGAGTGTTGGGGAAATTCTAAACCAGAAGGGGATTGAGTGAGATCAAGGTCAGAATGTGTTTTACAGTGAAATTTAAAGGATTTACAATAATGTGGACTGGGGAGGCACTGACATTATGGAGCACTGAGACATAACTTCCTCAGAGTGGCAATCAGCGTCAGATTGCCACTCCGTTCCCACTTAACTATGCCAAATGTATTCCGTGCTTGTCTACCAGCACCGTCAGATTGAAGGAGGACACACCCCCTATTCTTACATCACTTGCTGCCGCAAGCCAGGTAAGTTTAAAGGCCCCATTGAAATTGACAGGCCAAGGAGAAGGTAAGCACCTAAGGTAAGTGGGTAGGATTTGGTGGGGTGAGGGGGATCGGAGGTCAGATAGGCATGGGGGGAGGGAGTTGGACATTGGGGGGCTGAGGGGTGGAGGTCGGACATCTGGGGGGCATAGGGGGAGCCAGGATTTGGGGGTAGTGGGGGGATTTGGACATTGGGGAAGTGGGGCAGGTCAGCCATCGGAGGGGGTGGGGTGAGGGAGTTGGACATTTGCGGGTGTTCGGGCATTAGTAGGGGGTGGAGCAGGCCAAGCGTTCGGGGTGGGGGCCTGGGGTTTGGACATGAGGTGGAGGTGGGGGTGGGATGTCAAGAGGTCTTGGGGCTGTCGGACATTCAGGAGGGTGGGGGGCTGGGGGGCTTAGACATCGGGAGGGGTTGGGGCAACGGACATTCAGGGAAGTGGGGGCGTCGGATATTGGGAGGGCGTGGGGGTGGGTGTGGGGCACTCAGGGGTTGGGGGGGTGGTCTGGTCATCCCTCGGAGGCAGGAGGAGGGTTGAGTTGGGCATGTGGGGTAGGGGTTTGGGTCGGGTCAGGGGTGAGGATTGTGCCTGCTGGGTGGGGGGTCCGGTCGTGTCAGGTGGGGGGTGGTGAGAGTTGGGCCTGGCAGGGCGGTGAGGTGGTCAGTTGAGGAGTCCCATGCGGGTGGGGGGGTTGGTTAGTTAGGGGTGGGGGAATCCCCTGGGGTGTCAGGGGAATCCCGTTGGGGGGATTGGTCTGAGTCTTTACAATAGTTAGCCAGAAGTTAGAAGAAGCTTTAATTCTTTTAACCTTTTCTGAGCAACTGTTGGTGTAACCTTAAACAAAAACAAAAATAGCTGGAAAAACTCAGCAGGTCTGACAGCATCTGCGGAGCGGAACACAGTTAACGTTTCGAGTCCGTATGACTCTTCATCAGAACAGATGAGTCATACGGACTTGAAACGTTAACTCTGTCTTCCTCTCCGCAGATGTTGTCAGACCTGCTGAGTTTTGTTTTTGTTTCAGATTTCCAGCATCCGCAGTATTTTGCTTTTATGCTGGTGCAACCTTGTCAGAATCATCCAAAGTTTGTGTTTAAAATCACATTTTTGGATGGTTCACAGCACAGAGCAATTGCCAAAGGGAGTTTACACTCGTGGGCAATTGTGGTGCAAATGCTTACCTGTGAAATTCCGAGAGGGCGTGCCCCCCAATCCGACGCTGGGGAGCTTGGAAGTTACGGCCCACTGTTTTTTATCAATAAAACCTTCTGGCATGTGGAAAACAGTTACTGATGTCCATTCTTACCCATTTAAACACAAATCCAAGCCATCAGAATTTTGAGAACATTCCTATCAAACAGTGCATGGAGCAAGGACTCTTTGTGGCCTCTCTGGACCATATACAAACACTGCACACTTCACTTATCTTTTCACACATGCCTTACATGAAGATTCTGTGTAGGGTGAGCCATAATCATAAATCTTTAATCCCTGACCTTTATGATTATAATAAATTTGAATTGCGTGGATTTTTAATAGAGCACGGCACTGAATGCATTTAAACTTGTGCACACATTATTAAATATTATTGACTGTTAAATATAGTCAATACTTGTTTCAAACATATTAATCTAATTCAAGAGGTGATAATCTTCTCTGGAGCAGGTTTCCTGTTGTTACTTGCTTCTACTGAAGAATGTAGAGCAACCAGCTCATAATTTGCCTTTGGGACTGTTTTCTTCTCTCTGGAGAAACAACAAAACTTTTGTTATCACAAGGGTTTAAAATTGATGAGGAGGGAGTATTGGATGTAACTTAAAAAGGATAAGGCACCAGGACCGGATCAGATGCATCCAGGAATGCAGAGCGAAGTAAGAGTGTAAATTGCAGAGGCACCAGCCATCAGGAGTGGTGCTGGAGGACTGGAGAATTGCAAACATTGTACTTCTGTTCAAAAAAGGGTGTGAAGTTAGACCCAGAAACTACAGAAACTTCGGTGGTGGGGAAACCTCTAGAAACAATAATTCAGGACAAAATTAATGGTCACCTGGACAAATGCGGTTTAATTAAGGAAAGGCCACATGGATTTCTTAAGGGAAAATTATGTTTAATTAACTTGCTGGAGTTTTTAGAAGGGGTAACAGAGAAGGTAGATGGGGGAATTACTGTTGATGTGGTGTACATGGACTTCCAAAATGCACTTGATATAGTGCCACGCAATAGACTTGTGAGCAAAGTTATAGCTCATGGAATAAGAGGGACGGCGGCAACATGGATACAAAATTAGCTGAGTGACAGGAAGCAGAGAGCAGAGTTAATGGATGTTTTTCATGCTGGAGGAATGTTTGTAGTGGAGTTCCCTAGGGGTCAGTATTGAGGCCCTTGCTTTTCCTGATATATATTAATGAGCTAGACAGGGCACAATTTCAAAATTTGCAGATGAAACAAAACTTGAAATCATTGTGTTGTCCAGGGGCTGCAGCCAAACTGCTGACACATAGACAAAAGCAACTTTGACCTGAAGTAACCTGAGTCCAGTCACTGGCCTGAGCTGGCTGGAACCGGTTTTGAAGTAGCTGAGTTTCTTGAAGAACAAAGGGAATGAGATAAGGCACAAATCCTTATTTAGGAAAGGTGTAACGAGGTAATGCTACCTAAGTCCTTGGGACAGAGCCAATGAGAAGATGCCACAGACTAGGCAAGCAAGCCTAAACCAATGGGGGAGAGACAGCACAGCTTGGAGAGATAAGATTTAGTATAAGACTGGAGGATTTCGGGCATGGAAGCAGTGAGACTCCAGAGACCAACCACCACAGAAGTGGAAGAACCTATGTCAGCAACATAGAGATGCAAGAGAGAGAGAACGGAACGCCTGGCCAGTGTCAGCTCTCCTTTTCGGGTTTTAGCTTTTATATTCTGTAACCACTCAGGGAGTGTCAGAGAAACTTAGTGGGTGTGCATTTAGATCCTAGTTTTGGGTATAAAACTATAACCTGCTGTAAACTGCATATCTATATCAAACCAGACGTATAAGCTATATGTAGATGATCTAATGAAGCGAATTTAGAGTTAAGAGAGAATTGACTCTTCTCCTCTTTGTACTAAGCCAACAACCATTACCGGTGACCTCTGGTAACAACTGTGTGCTATGAGGAGGACAGTGTAGGATTTCAAAAGGACATGGACAAGTTGTGGAATGGGCAGACAGGTGGCAGATGAAGTTCAATGCAGAGAAATGTGAAGTGATTCGTTTTGGCAAGAAGAACATGGAGAGACAATATAAAATAAAGGGTACAACTCTAAAAAGGGTGCAGGAGCAGAGGGACCTGGGTGTATATGAGTATAAATCATTGAAGGTGGTAGCACAGGTTGAGAGCCTGGTTAATAAAGCATACAGTATCTTAGGCTTTATTAGTAGGGACTTAGAGTACAAAAGCAAAGCTGTTAAGTTGAACTTGTATGAGGCACTCATTCACCCTCAGCTAGAGTATTGCACCTAGTTCTGGGTGCTACGCTTTCAGAAGGATGTGAAGGCTTTGCAGAAATTGAAGGAGAGATTCACGATAATGGTTCCAGGGATGAGGAACTTCAGTTATGGAGATAGATTGGAGAAGTTAGGACTGTTTTACTTGGAGAAAAGAAGGCTGTGAGGAGATTTGATAGAGGTATTCAAGATCCTGAGGGGTATGGACAGAGTAGATGGGGAGAAACTGTTCCCACTCGTAAAAGAGTCAGGAATGAGAGGGCACAGATTTAAAACAATAGGCAAAAGAAACAGAAGCGATATGAGAATTTTTTTTTCACGCAGTGAGTGGTTAAGGTCTGGAATGCATTGCCTGAGAGTGTGGTGGAGGCAGGTTCAATTGAAGCATTCAAAAGGGAAGTAGAATGTTATCTGAAAAAGAAGAATGTGCAGGGTTATGGGAAGAAGGCGGGAGAATGGAATTAGGTGAATTGCTCATTTGGAGAGCCGGTGCAGGCATGATGGGCTGAATAGCTTCCTTCTGCGCTGTAAGAATTCTGTGATTCTGTAAAACCTGCACTGCATTTTACTCAATGAGTTAGCAAAGCCTAACCAGGCTTAAGGCAAACTTCACACACAATTCACAGGTTACGTACCGTCCAATGTTTTCTGCCTCTTCAATGGTCTCTGGCAAGGTCACCCCCATGGTTTCAGGTAAAAGCAAGACTAGCACACCAGCAATCAAAGCAATCACCCCTGTAAATGAATGGGCACATGTATTTGAATACTGACGGTGCTCTTTTAATTTACTCTTGCAAAAAGCTGATTGATATTTTAAAATACATTTTAGAAACACTGGCAGCAAAATTTGGCTCCTTAGCGCCCAGTTTGTCTACGCTAAGAGTGCAATTTTGGCTCAAAGTTAGCATCCAGAGTGCACATGCACACTACACTTCTGGTGCTATCCATGCCAGATGCCATTTTGGTGAGGACATTAGAATGCACTGACAGAGCATCCATTGGGAATAGGCAGAATAGGCAGATTGCAGCATTAGTGAGTATTAATGCTGATTTGATGCTAGCACTGTCTTTTTGGAGTTGAATGCTCCAGCTAATGCTGTCTCTTAAACACACACAACTGGGCATGCCTCCAGCAGTATGAAGGAGGCCTCACCTGTTCTATTTCTTATAGGTAAAGTACTGATTAATTTCTACTGCCCCTTGTTGCAATTGTAGAAGTTTTTGGCAGTTTCCAATGTTCTTTAAAGTTGCTAAAATCGACAAAGGTTGGTATGGCACCTGCTGAAGGACTTTGTCCTGACTTCAAGAATTCTGCATAAACTAGTTGCTCCCAGATGTGAGTACTAGAATATCCATTTCCCTTGAATTACACCAGGACAGGGAGAATAAGCAGAGGTGGCACAGAGCAGGAGAAGCTGCTGGAAGAGGGAGGAGGAGCGGATGAAGGGTCCTCAGCAGGAGGTCTTACTCAGCCAGGGTGCTCAGGAAGCAACTCCCAGTAAGGAACAGGGTGTCAGATGTCTGCACTGAAGAAAAGATGTCCTCACTGAAATCAGTCACTTGCTGCAACCACAACTTCAACGTCAGAGAAGGGCAAGATGGCATTGTATTGATTTTGTTTGGCTTCATAGTGAGCACTGTATGTCAAAGTCCAAATGCTCTAAGAGTCATGGTCGCAAACCTTCAGTAGCCTGAATAACATGGGTAAGGTGGACATGGAAGGCTGGGCTTATGAATTCTGAGGTTCGATGTGTAGTAAGTGACAGCCCTGCTCTAGCAACCCTGGTAGGTAACACCAGAAGCCTGTGTACCTCCATTGCAGCCATGGGAGCCCCAAGCAGCACACTGTATGAGCTGTGGGTATTGATCTGAGTGTCAGACCACACAGCAGGAGGGATTGCAATACTCACCTCCATCCATTCTGCAGTGTTACAGCAGAGCATGACAGCTAATTGGGGAAATGCCTTTTGGCAGTAGCAGGATGAGACAAGCATACAAGGTTTTCCTCAGCTGGCTCTCATAATGGCAGCAGCGGTGTGTGAAAACCAAGTCTGGAAAAATTGGTGGACTAGACTCCTGATCTAATAGATGTGATGATGAAAACATCTCACAAGACCCCCGAGACAGGGATGGAGTTGCTCATGGCAAAGGCAGGGGAAGAAGTAGAAGTAGATAGTGACACCTCATGGCTGCCATCTCCTGATAGATCCTGAGAACTGCAGTGTACAAAGGCATGTTTGCGTCTATCAGTTTGAACTTGGGTATTAGGTACACAAAAACACAGCAGTACACATGCATGCTCTGCATTCGTCTCAACTGTTTGTGTTGATGGCACCTATCTTCATTATGGACATACAGACTTTGACATATATATACATCTTTTTGTACACAGTTCTGATGTACTCTCTGTTGCCCCCTATACAAGTTGTATCCAGAAGTCAGTCACAGACTAATATGAAATTTGTGGTGCCACAACTTAAGGCATCACACTTGTTGTTCTGTGAACACCATCTTCACATGCTCATGTTGGTGATTTATTGGAATGATCCAGGGCAACAGGAGGAAATTGGTGGAATGGTCATCACTGCAGCCAAAGCAAGATAAATGTCTCAGTGCAGCAGCTCAAGGAATAAAGCATCAATCAGCTGTGGCTGCTCATGTGCCGCCAGTGGTCTTTTCACCTCAGGGCAAGGGTTACACTTGTTCTTTTCTTACACTGATACCTGCAGATCACCACAATGCTCCATACTGTATGCTACATGGCAACAACAACAATGCAGTGCAGCATGCAGAAAGCACAGAGATAAAAGCAAAATACTGCGGCTGCTGGAAATCCACAACCAAAACAAAAATTGCTGGAAAAACTCAGCAGGTCCGACAGCATCCATGAAGAGAAAGACAGGGCCCTCAACCGTGTCCAACCCATCTCCCATGCCTCTGTCTCACACGTTCCTCTCACTCCCAGAACCATGATTGTGTCCCCCTTGTCCTTACTTTTCACCCCACCAGCCTCCACATTCAAAGGGTCATCATCCGCCATTTCCACCAACTCCAGCATGATGTCACCACCAAACACATCTTCCCTTCATCCCCCCCTGTTGGCATTCCGTAGGGACTGTTCCCTCCGGGACACCCTTGTCCACTCTTCCTTCACCTCCAACACCTCAACCCCCTCCCACGGCACCTTTCCATGCAATCACAGAAGGTGCAATACCTGCCCTTTTACTTCCCCCCTCCTCACTGTCCAAGGGCCCAAACACTCCTTTCAAGTGAAGCAGCACTGCACACCCACTTCCCTCAATTTAATCTACTGCATTCGTTGCTCCCAAAGCGGTTTCTTCTACATTGGAGAGACCAAATGCAGACTGGGTGACCGCTTTGCAGAACACCTTCGGTCTGTCTGCAAGCATGATCCAGACCTCCCTGTCGCTTGCCATTTCAACACACCACCCTGCTCTCATGCCCACATGTCTGTCCTTGGCCTGCTGCAATGTTCCAGTGAAGCTCAACGCAAACTGGAGGAACAGCACCTCATCCTCCGACTAGGCACTTTACAGCCTTCTGGACTGAATGTTGAGTTCAACACCTTCAGATCATGAACTCTCTCCAGCCTCACACCTTTTTGATCCCGTTTTTTCAAATATTTATATTTTGATTTTTATGTATTTATATATATTCACAACTATTTCTATTATTATTTTTAAAATTTATTTCTATTTGTTGTTTTATCCCCACCTTTTAGCCTATTTCGATCTTTTCTCCCATGCTGTCCCCTCCCCCAACTCCATCCCCACTAGGGCCATCTGTCACTTGCTCATCCTGCTTTCTACTCTTAGTGTCACCATTAGCATCTCCTTTAGCCAGTATCATCAACATCCCTTCGACCTTTTGTTTTTGACAGCTTTTGCAATCCCTCCTTCACCTCCACCTGTCACTGGCCCCCTATCCAGCTTCACCTGTCCCACCCCCCTTAAACAGTATATATTTCATCACATTTCTGCTTCTCTTTAGTTCTGAGGAAGAGTCATACGGACTCAAAAACTTGGTTCTGTCTTTCTGTTCGTGGAGGCTGTCGGGCCTGCTGAGTTTTTCCAGCAATTTTTGTTTTTGATGCAGAATGCACTCACTGTTTGGACCACCTTCTCAAGAATGAGCTGGCCAAACACTGCACGTGCATCAAGTATTACCAAAGGCCTGAGTGATTGGTACACCGCTCTGAACATTGGCTTCATTGGACAACACTTCAGACCCGCTTGTGCATTCGAACAAGGGCATCAGGAGTCTTTGTGAGAATGTGTATCTCCCACCAGCCAGCCAGTGAGCCTCCTGTTCCCATCGCTAGAGCCCTAAAATGTTGAATTGGTTGAAGAAGTATGAATTGTTTATATTCACTGAAAAATTGGCATTAATATGTATAAGCCCAAGTCAAAATATCAAGAGGTGTGATGAAAAGGTGGGTAACTGGAGCTGTGGTATGCACTGCTATGATCTCACAGCTTGAGAGCAGAATGGTCTACTGCTCTTCATGTCAGTGAACATATACCGCCTGTACATTAAGCAAGTGAAAGCCCTTCCATTCTGTGTTCTCTCTGGCATTTTTAGATGTTGGCTTAACAGCAATATGGATGGTAACAATTTTCCTTGCACTCTGGTGGTTGAATTTAATGCTGGAGGTACAGAATTTCAGCCATTTCTCGGGGGCCTGATGTGATTCTGTGCTCATCAGCTAATTTACTGCCTGTGGCCTGGGCTCTCATCCCTTTAAGGGACAAGATTCCAATTCCAAGAGCTGCTGAGGGTTTGCAGCTCTTCAGTCCCAGCAGGGCCACCAGGAGTAGTGACCAATGCTGGAACTGCACCCATCCAGAACCAGCAATGATGGAGCAGGCCCCAGGATCTAGATAAGTTGAGTAAGGCTTACCAGGGCCAGTCAGTCAGGATCTGGTGAAGAGGGGTGGAGGTCATTGTTAAGGGCAGAGGTTTGTTTCAGCAGGGACTGCCTTACCATCAGGGAACCTTCCATTTGCCCCAGGCTGCCCAATCAGAGGGGTACCCCAGTCCACAGGGAGGCTGCCCGCTTTTACTGGGTGGTCTTCCCTGATGATGGCAGGAAGAGGCCCTTAAGTTGCACTTAATTGGCGATTTAAAGGCCTCAGTTGGCCTCTGGCCACCATCCTCATCCTTCCCCACCTCTGATTGAATTGGATGGAGTTGGGAAGGTGACAGCCTCTCTGCCCTCCCCCTGCCTCCCCTCCTGATTCAATGCAAACCCTCCCAAACACTTTCCCCGCACCAGCCTCACTACAAGCTCCAATGAGTTGGATTAATTCTGCCCGAGGGTTCTGCTTCAGGTGGTAGTCCTATGGCTTTTAAAATTGCGGGTGTGTTCCTGTACATGAGTTGATGTCCTGGACCTGACCAGGCAGTCTCCTCTTTTATGGATGCATGGGCTAAAAAGTGACCCTTCACAAGGAAAACAGCACCATGAGTTTTACAAGCCATTAACAAATTATGAATTGATATGATTAACCAGTAGAGAATAAAATAATAATCATAACATTGTGAGCTTTTGCCCCGAGACCTATCAGATGGCTGCTGCTGGCAATACAGCGAGTTGAAATCCAAAATAAAAAACCAAAGGTGCTGGAAAAGCTCAGCAGGTCTGGCAGTATCCGTGGAGAGAGAAACAGAGTTAATGTGTCGAGTCCAATGTGACTCTGTTTCAGAACTTGGAGCTGAAGCCCAATGCCGGTTCTCTTGCAATCTTCCTGTGGGTGCCCACAAAGTGAGGAGCTCGCCAGACCACTGAACTGAGGCTCAAGATCCAATAGCAAGTGTACCCCAGGCCCTGTAACTGATGCAGGATTTCTAGGCAATAATGTTCTGGTCCACTGAGTAGAATACTATAGACTCTGAGATAGAATCATGAGGTTAATTCCTACTGTCAGGGGTCTAGGTTTTGAGGAAATTTGGGGCTTTGAGCCTGGCAAGGAAGCATAAGAAACCTGATCATAAAGAGATCATGTAAGAGAGATATGGAAAGGAAAAAGATAAATCCAGATTAATTCTTTAAAGTAAATTCAGAGAGTGGAACAAAGGGTCAGAGGTCCAAACTAGTTAAAGACAGCATTAGGACTGTCATCACAAAACCTTTCTTTGTACCGAATGATCAATAAACGGAATGGACTCTTGATAGAATAGTCAATCAAAAACTCGGCATCATTTTAGGAAACAACTAGAGGCTGTAATGACATTGGTAGGAGGTGAGGGTACCGTAAGGTACATTTGGATTGATGAATTAAGATGAACAGATGGATTTTATCTGTAATTATCTTGTAATCTTATTACCCTAATAGAAGAAAACAGACTCTATTTGAAGCATTACCCAGACCTCCCTGTCGCTTGCCATTTTAACACTCCACCCTGCTCTCATGCCCACATGTCCGTCCTTGGCCTGCTGCATTGTTCCAGTGAAGCTCAACGCAAACTGGAGGAACAGCACCTCATCTTCCGATTAGGCACTTTACAGCCTTCCAGACTGAACATTGAGTTCAACAATTTTAGATCATGAACTCTTTCCTCCATCCCCACCCCCTTTCCAATTTCCCCCCCTTTTTTTCCAATAATTTATATAGATTTTTCTTTTCCCACCTACTTCCATTATTTTTAAATGTATTTCCATCCATTGTTTTATCTCTACCTTTTAGCCTTTTTTGATTCCTTCACCCCACCCCACCCCCACTAGGGCTATCTGTACCTTGCTTGTTCTGCTTTCTACCCTTAATTAGCACATTCCTCAGATAATATCACCACCTTTAACACCTCTTTGTCCTTTTGTCTGTGACATCTTTTGGTTATCTCCACCTTTCACTGGCCCTCTATCCAGCTCTACTTGTCCCAACCCTCCTTAAACTAGCTTATATTGCACCCCTATTCTATGTTTACTTAGTTCTGTTGAAGGGTCATTCGAACTCAAAACGTTAACTGTGCTCCTCTCCACAGATGCTGCCAGACCTGCTGAGTTTTTCCAAATGAGTATTTTTGTTTTTGTTTTCTATTCGATGGTGCTGTGCAAAGGAATGCCTTTCTCCATTAAATGCATAGGGTTAATTCATTGCAATACAATTCAAGTCACTCACCAAAAACCACAAGCGGCATTTCTACCCAGAAAGCTGCCAACCTATACAGAATGAATGGTGCTACTATTCCCCCAATGTCACACAGTGTTGAGCACACTGAAACAGCAAAGTTTCTGTTGGATAAAATCGACATTTTATATATCTGGGTAAACCATCATTTAATTTGAATAATTCTTATTTCAAAATCAGAGGCCAACAACATTTAGGTTTATATTACAACAGGTTTTCCATGGAAATATTATTTAGTTTAGGTGTGTTTGTGTGTGTGTCTGTGTGTGTGTGTGTGTAGGATTTTCCAGTCAGCATGCGGGCACGGGCCCAACCCGCCAACGGGTAAAATGACGCGTGGTAATGTCAGGCATGCATCCCAGCATTATCGCGCTGTCTCACGATGTTTAGTTTGGCGGGCGCGTGCCAGAGTCAGCTGTGCGCCCACCAATATGTAAATGGCCTATTAAGGCCATTAAGGATCTAATTAAAGTTATTCTAAATGCTGCCTGTTCAAACTTAAGGTTGGTGGGCAGGCAAAAAGGCCAAGCGGCGTTTTTTAGGAAACCTCATCCATGAGCAGGATGAGGTTTCCTAAAGCATTTATTAAATAAATTTAAAGATTTTCATACATTTAAAAACATGTCCCGACTCATGTGGCAAAGTCACGAGCGGACATGTTTAAATACATTTTTACACCCTTTATTTAATAATTTTATTATCGATTCAATCTCCCTGAGGCAGCTCCGTGCCTCAGGGAGATTGAAGTGCTTTTTCACGCACATGCTCAAAAGAGCGCTGGCCTCAACTCTCCCTCCTTCCCCCGCCCGCACAGGTAGCGCTGAGCACCATTGGCTGCATATTATGCTGGGCGGGCCTTAATTGGTCCACCCATGTAAAATGACAGCACAGCCCCGCCCACTCCTGCCGAGCCCGCCCACCGTACGAAAAATCCTGCCCTGTGTGTGTGTGTGTGTGTGTGTGTGTGTGTATGTGTGTGTGTGCATGTGGTGAGGCCACATCTAGCGTACTGTGCATAGTATTGGTCTCTTTATTTAAGGGAGGATGTAAATGTGCTAGAAGCAGCTCAGAGAAGGTTTACCAGAATACCAGGAATGGGCAGGTTGTCTTATGAGGAAAGTGTGGAAAGGTTAGGCTTGTATCCACTGGAGTTTAGAAGAGTAAGATGTGACTTGATTGAAACCTTTAAGATCCTGAGAGGTCTTGTCATTGTGGATATGAAGAGCATGTTTCCTCTTGTGTGTGAATCTAGAACTAGAGGTCACTGTTTCAAAGTAAAGGGTCACTCATTTAAAACAGAGATGAGGAGAATTTTTTCTCTCAGAGGAGTGTGAGTCTTTGGAACTCTTCCTCTAAAGGCAGTGGAAGCAGGGTCTTTGGATACTTTAAAGGCAGAGCTAGAAAGATTCTTGTTTAACAAGGGGTGAAAGGTTATTGGGGGTAGGCAGGAGGTTAAAATCAGATCGGCCATGATCTTATTGAAGGGCTGAGTGGCCTACTCCTGCTCCTAGTTAGTATGTATGTTTCTATGTGTATGTAAGTTTGTGCGTGTGTCAGTGGTGCTGAGAGTTAAAAGGGGTAGATCAGATTTTGATCAGGGCTTAAACAATTCTTCTAATTTAGAAAGCACATTTAAAGGGAAATTCCATCTATCAATAATCTCAGTACAATGCTTGGTGCATGTACTAAACAGGATTCACACTTGCATTTTGCCAAGATTACTCATAGTAAGAAAGTAATTTTATGAACTTGTGCATACACTAACTTCTACAATAATCATATTTCTTTTTTACACTTTTAATGTTAGTTTGAAGAATGGGATACAATATTAAATGTTTTTGTCCCAGCCATTCTGTTCAGAACTGCTCAATGTGTTGCAGTATATAAAAAATTTTTATTCTGTACCTACCTTAAAAATGTTGGATATAATTCGGTATTTACAAAACAGACCATTAAAAAGGCTACTGTAATTCCTAGCTTGCCCAAAGATGAGATTATTGCTTTCAGCCAATGTAGATCTGAATTAGAAAGAAGTTAAATGTATAATTTTCAAAAGAAAAAGCATTTGCTTAGACAAATATGAATGATTTTACTTGCTTTTTCTTCAGATACCACAGGAAACCAAACTATTATTTTAGCAATTCATATTTCTTGAGCAGCACTTTAATTGGTATTTCTTTGAGAAAAAGGTCTTATATTTCTGTTATTCAAAACAGTTTATGTGAAATGAAAAAATTAATATGTGCTTGCATTTATTCAGTTCTGAAAATTATTTTTTAAAATTTATAAGCTGCAGGGAATGAACAAATATTTTTCATTTGTATACAGCTTTATCAAAAAATCCCCCAAACATTTCATGCAATTGCCTCAAAGTATATTGACTATTATGTAAGGAAATTGGGGGTAAATCTGTGATGTGGTGCTCCCACTGGTGAGCCAATAAATCCAGGGAATGAGTCCTGGGGATTCATGGCTGGCCTGTTCACTTTCCATTGGTTTTAATGCATAGAACTTATGTTGTTGTGCAATATCCCAGCATGTGTACTCTGTGAGTGGAGAATTATGGGTTCATCCCAGAAGGATATCCACATTGCACATTCAGTATTCGCATCTATCATCACCCAACTGTCTCATTTTGGAGCACTGTCCTGTTAGATCTTTTAGCACACAAAGCACAGTCCAATCATTTTGTTATTCTCACATGAATATTTAGTGTTCTCATGATTAATTCCTCTCTTGCACTTTTGTTGAAAAAAACGTTATAGAGTAGTATTTTGTGTGAGAATGTTAAGCTTTTGTGGAAAATGCTATATCGTTAAAAGATCTTATGTCATTGTATCAAGGTCTATTTAACCTCTGGTGTGTAAAGTGGAGACAATCTGATATTGCCTGTTCTATACTATCTCCAAAATTAAAGTACCTGCCCTCCTGACACCATGCAAAATGCCATGATAGAATGATGAATAGCTTCATATTCTGTTAGCTTTAGATGTATCATTGAATCGTAGACATCGGATTGAAGATGACATATATCTATATAATATGTATAAAAGGATCTGATTATGATAAGATTATGACATGTCATTTACCATTGGGTATGATGGCAGTTATCAGGCAGGATGCCCCTGCCAGAAAGTTGCCTGCTGCAAAAGGAAAGCGACGTCCAACTCGATCAATAAGCAGAATAATGATGATAGCTGCCGGTATTTCCACAACACCTGAGATGAAGAAATTGATGTAAATGTTTCCTCCCATAATTCCCAAGCGCATGACAAGCCCAAGGTACACCAGAGCACTCGCAAACCTGAAATGAAGGATTTTCATTTGAGTGGATTTGTTGCTATGCGGCTGAGTCAATATTTGCAAAGACAACTGTCATTATATGATTGTTTTTGGTAAGCTAATGATGTCCCTATGTTTGAATTTGTTCTTGCAGCTATCTCTTTAACACAATAATAGAGAAGGCATCAGGGTAAATCTATTGTAAATAATTAGACTACTACCTTCAGTATGCTTTCAACATTCTGTGTCTCTTAATTATTCTTCAGGTGTGGTAGAGAAAAATCACAAATCACTTTTAAGAGTTTGAGACATTGTTGATTCACAAGCCTAGATTTTTATTTTCAGCGTGCTATTATAGAGCTTCACTCTCCAGGAGAAATGGTCAGATATTTGGATGCAGGACCTCTTATTGTTCCAGATTCATCAATTTTCAATAGGTCCTCCAAGTAGGTCAAGTATTACACTGAGATGCTGAAGGTGAAAACCCAGGCCTGTATGACCCCCTCCATTCCTGCATTTAACACCTGCATCTCACTGACCAATCCTCAATTCTTTTCAAAGGATGAGGATTGAAGAGTGAACAGAGACCAATATTTAAGAAATGCCTAAGCTCTAAACATTCAAAATTAAGAGCTTTAAGTAAGTTACCAGACTGGAGTATGTTTTGATCGTAAAAATTTAAGAGAGTTTGAAAATCTGGCATGATTTCTACAGCCAATTCTCTCTACATATCATACAAGTATTTTTGCATCAACATTTTGACTCCACCTGCTACTTCAATCTCTTTAAGAAGATGACCAATCATTGGGTAAATTTTCAAAAAGATAAAGTTCATTAAAGTCCCTTCTGACTCCCTAACAGTAATCAAGAAAAACTCCATAATATCAATCCAACTTTACAGTCCACACTTGTCACTCTGACCAGCTGCATTCTGTTCCCAAATCACTTTGAGACTATGCAAATAAGAAAATGTGTCATTGAGGAACCAGGATGTAAAGCAGCATGTGACCAGCAGTCTGTAACTCTTTTGAGTACAAACCTGTTTTCATCTGTTTCAGATGTTGTTTCATAGTTTGCCATTGTGAGATTTGAACTCTTGATGTTGGGGTTACAAACCCAATACCATAAACACTTGGCCATTTAGGCCAAGCCCAGCAGTCTATAGGTGCAGTTGAGTGTCGTTGTTAGTTATGTTGGTTTAGAATCCGTGGTGTAGGCTTGTTTATTGAGCTATTCTGTAACGTGTGTCTATATTAGTTGTAGTTTTCAAATAAATTGAACCTACTTATAATTTACCAACCTTGTGTGTGTGAGATATTGGTGAGTTTGCATAAAGAAGCCAGAAATGCAACATTCCAGCTATTCCTTGGTTCCAACATGGAGCAAGGATGAGATGGGAATATAAAATTTTGAAAGCGGAATTTCCAGGGATAGATGGAATTCTCAGCTTCAGTAAAATTATTGGCTGAGACCCAAGGAGAGATGTATTGATGTATTGTTTGGTCAGAAATCTTTTTATGAAAGGACTGGAATAGTAGACACAAAACTAAGATCTCCATCCAGTTTATGACCCAACTGTGACTGAGTCCATACTCTCCAAATTCTTATTTCAGAGAAGCGTGCAAGCCAGTGAATGAAGTGTCTATTACTAGAGGGAGAAATTGTGGGGTTGCTCTGTAAAGTTGATTTTCCTTATAACTTTCCCTCTTGGATAATAACTGTTGACTCTTAGTGCACTTCCATTTAATAGAATGACAAGTAATGATCAACAAATAATAACATTGTGCTAAAAGATTCAATTATAACAGCTTCACAACCATGGCTGAAGTAAGTCACACAATCTATAAACAGCATTCTACTCAAATTCTACACCCAGATGCTGTGTTGGAGAAGAATTCAGTGTGCATGTCATACACTTTGCCTAGTTGAATCCTAAAATGGCTTTGGGATCCTATTGACACCAGGGGACCCCAATTTACATAGTTAAATTAGCATTGTGCTCAGATCCCAGAAAATTGGTGATAACCACAGGGATGAGCAGTAAAGTTCTTCCAAGCAAATTTCAAGGAGCTACTGCCTTTTATTGCCTCCTGGGAGGCCCCAAAATCTTCCCCAGTGACATCTAGGCACATAAGCTAATTCATGTTAATATATATGAATTATAACATGATCTCACCAGTTGAACATCAGAATAAGAGTATGCTTCCTTATCTGTGGTGTTTTAACCAGGTCTATAACGGAGGGGTCCTTCAACTCTATGTCACAATCCTCAATTTGAACTGTCTGCCAAAAAAAAAATCACAAAAGGATAAAATGTTCAAGAATGTCACTTGCTAACAAACTCCACATGAAGGAAGGCTCTAATAAAACCACCAGCTCTGGGCTAAAGTAATAATTGGGATAGTCAATGCACATTAGATATTACAATCAATTGCTTCAGCATACTTGACAATTAGTAATACCAGACTTCAATAGTTTACTCAAAAGCTAAATGCTTTGCCAGATATTTGCAATCAGGTGGTGCTGCATTATGGACATTGCACCAGGGATACAATTGCTTGCCTGTTGGAGGCTATAGTGGCATCATAACCACATGTACTTTTTTGCCTTATAGTTCTAAACAGATATTTTGATCAAAAACAACAGGAACTCTCTGTCAGGGCAGTGGTCGGGATGCCTTGAATGGCTTCAATGGCCAGGATTTTCTATTTGTCCGTCAGGCTCAGCAGGAACGGGCGGGGACGGTAGCAGAGCCGACCACTGCCAACAATCGGCCTCACACCACGATTTCACACCAATTAAGGCCTGCCCTGCGTGGATCGTGAGCGGTAGCAGCGCTTCCTGTGCGGACGATGAGAGGGGGGAGAGTCGGGTCCAGCACTCTTTCACACACACGTGACAGAACGCTTTAATCTCCCTGAGGCATGGAGCTGCCTCAGGGAGATTGAAGTGCTTTTTTAAAAAAATGAATAAATAGAATAAAAATTTAATGAAACATGCCCCCTCATGTGACTGTGTCACATGAGATGAGACATGCTTTTATTTTTCAAAGAAAGCTTTCATTTAATTTTCGCCTGCCTCCCTTACAGTTGGACGGGCAGAGTAAAATTCAGGCTAATTACCCGGTTAATGGCCTTAATAGGCCTGTCAATTATTGGCAGGTGCGCAGCCGACTCAGACTCATGCCCGCCGAACGAAATATCGTGCGAGTGCACGAGGACTTTGGGACGCATGCCTGACGTCATTACACGTCATTTAACGTTCCGGTATGTCGGACACACACCGATGCACCAAATGGAAAATTCTGCCCAATGTCTTTAGGTATTGGGGAGCCTCAGCCATGATACCCTGATCCTGGTTGTTCACTACCCAATGACTCCTGCTCATCCGCATGCAGGTGTTAGGTGAGGACAAGTTCACTGTTGGCTGCAATTTCTCTCCCAGGCCAAATAGCCTGCTTAAGCTCAGGGTCAAGGTTCACACATGAAGAATAGCCATCTGGCAGAGGGCTGCTGCTACCCATGGCCCCTTGCACCAGCACAAGGAGAGGGAGAGGGGAAATATCAGTAGAAAAGAAATGCATGACTTTTGATGGGCAATCGCCATGCTAGCCACCTCAATATTCGTTGAGAAAGTGTGCTTGTTCTTTTTTGCCATCTTCTGTAGAACTTTCATGGCTTCCTCCTTTTTCTTTCGAGATAATAACCACCTTGGAGATTCTGGCATGAACCTGTAAAAGTAAGACAGCCTTTATGGCACAGCTGGTTTCCATACCCAAGCAAACAATAGCAATTTCTTAGATAGGCATTACCAATAATAGATCAGGAAGCAGAAGTTTGGTATGGTGGCCGTCAATTGCAGGCTTCTCCAGGCCGGGATAAGATGAGCAACAGCAGCAAGTAGTATCATCCCGAAGCTGAAGCACATCTGGTTCACGATCCCCACTGTCCTCCTGTACTCCATTCCAACAAGTTCTGTAACTGGGGGATGGGATGAAAAACAGCACATTTTTCATGGTCTGCATTGGCCATTTCCATTCCTGCCTGCTTTAGCAACGAGCTCTCACTCTACTACCTCCTGTTGAATCGGTAAGGAAAGACTCAAGCTTCCTTCCTGAATGATTCAAAATGGCAGCGCTTATAGTGTGGGCTGCCAGCTTATTCTGCCACTGTTTAGCATGCACAGTCGCTTTGCAGTTTTCTCCACTGGTAATGTTAAATATTATCAGGACAGAATTCCGCTGTTCTGTAAATCTATTTATCTACTGCAATCACTCTAGGGATTCTCTTTCTGGCTTGTTGTGTGTCATCTATGGCTTGGTCAGTAAGACTCTTGCTTCTGAGTCAGAAAGTTCAATTCTCACTCCAGTACCTGAATGCAAAAAATCAAGGCTAACATTCCAATGCTGTACTGAGGGAGTGCTGCATTGTCAGAGGTACAATCTTCCCAGTGAGATGTTAAACCTCTCAAGTGAAATTAAAAGATCCCATGGCACCATTTTGAATAAGAACAGGGGTGTTATCCATGGTGTCTTGACTAGTATTTATCCCTTAATCAACTTCACAAAAACAGACTATCCAGGCATTACCACATTGCTGTTGGTAGCAGCTTTCTGTGAGCAAATTGGCTGCTGCATTTCCTACATTACAACAGCGACTACACTTGTAAAAAAGTACTTCATTGGCTTTGAGACATCTAGTGGTTGTAAAAGGTGCTATATAAATACATGCTGACCATTTTTTCTTCGGCACAAAATTCTTTGCCTTTTTTCTGCGACTTCAAACACTCAACATTATATCTGAGGGCACTGTTCCTTGATGGTGGCCCTAGGCACAAAAAAAAATGCTGCCAAGATGAAAGCAAAATACTGGGATTGCTGGAAATCTGAGATAAAAACAGAAAATGCAGGAAAAACTCAACAGGTCTGGCAGCAACTGTGGAGAGAGAAACAGAGTTAACATTTCGTGTCTGTATGACTGTTCTTCAGAGCCATTGTAGAAAGGGCACTAATAAATTGGAAGTTACATTTTAATTTCAATTCTGTGCTTTGAAGTGGATTTTTCCCCAGTTAGCATCCAAATAGTTAATGCAATCATATGAAATTGTTTTGTCCATTAGTTGGATAGAAGTATCAATCTATTTTAAATAATTAAACAGGTTAGTATCCTTGTTCAAAGGTCTTAATTTAGCAGATAGAAATCGTGTGGGATCTCTTATAAGTTTGGCCTGAAAGGATTTTTTGAGTTTAATTTATAGTTAGGACATTACTTTAGGGTTCCAGTTCAGAAAAGGATCACTTCTAATGATTCACAGGCTGGCTGAGAGGTTGGGTAGGGAAAAATGCTTGTGGAATACCAACTGTTGCAGAATTGTGCGTACCCTCATAATCACTAGAAAGAAAGGCTTGCATTTTTATAACCACATTCACCACCACAGGATGTCCAAAAGTGCTTTATAGGCAATTAAGAACGTTTGAGGTGTAGTCAGTGTTGTAAAGTAGGAAATGTAGCAGCCAATTTGTGCACAGCAAGCTCCCATAAACAGCAATGCGATAATCCGTTTTGTGATGTTGGTTGGGGATTAGTTTTTGGCCAGGACACAGAGAATAACTCCCCTGATCTTCTTGTTTAATAGAGCCATGGGATCTTTTACATTCACCCTAAAGAGCAAATTAGGGGTGGCATATTACAGGGTGGTGGTGGACTGCTCACCCACTTCACCGCCCCCCCCAACTGCCAAAACCCACTCCATGCCAGCCTTGCAATCATAATATGCTGCAGGCAGGCTACACTGTAGCCCTCACTGGGATAGAAGCCCTGCCCTCAGGAGCTGCCAGCCAATTGACAATGGTTTCATAGTCATTATTAGACACTTAATTCCAGATTTTTTTTTAAACTGAACTCAAATTCCACCATCTGCTGTGGTAGGATTCGAACCCAGATCCCCAGAGCATTACCCTGGGTCCCTAGGTTACTAGTCCAGCGACAATACCACTACACAATTACTTCCTCCCATGACTGAATTCCAGTTGGTTGGTTTAACATCGGCTTTGCCTCACAAGAAGGTCTACTCTGATGCAGACTCATCTAAATCCAAATGTCTTCAAATAACAAGTGGGATTGGTCAAATACCCTATTCAATAGGAGGATATATAATTGGTAAATTTTCCCTGTCCAATACCCCAGAGGGCTGTGAATGTGAGATAAAATTTTTAACTCTGGGGCAATCAAGGGATACAGGGATTGGAAGGGAAAATAAAGTTGAGGCCAAAAATTGATAATGATCCTATTGAAGGCAGAGCAGGCTCCAGGGGAGGTGTGGCCTACTCCTGCTCCCCTTTCTTATCCTCTAATGTTCAATAGCTTATGAAACAGGGGCGTCTACAATTAACAATTGAGACCAAGCTGATAATAACTTAAAAACACAAAGGAAAGAAGAATGTTCTTTTACCTAGTGCCTTTCATGAGGACATCACAAAATGCTTCATGACTAATGGAGTAATTTTAAAAATATAAGGAAACCAAAAATGATGCCAGCCCAATAGGTAAGTAAACAGGATTATCGACTTACAGTAAATAATATCATTGTCATTGATCATTGTGGGTACAAATACTTGTTACGAACATAGAAATGTAAAATCATACTTAAGACATAGGCACTCAGCCAGCCCCCCTTGCTGAGCAATCCTTGCAGAGTGCGGAAGATGGTGAACCAGATGTAATTTGATGCAAATGCAACTGCAAGTCCTGCAACTGAGGTGGCAAATACGGAAAACAAGAAGCAACATTTTCTGCCATATCTATGAAAAGCAAAGGAAAGTGTTCATGTTTCAATGTGTAAAAAATATTGCATATTATCAAATGTGTAATTGGAAAATGACAACATAAATATGAATTATACATACGTGTCTGCTCCAAAACCCAGGACTATTGTTCCAAACATAAATCCCAGGTTTAAGCAAGCCTGGGACAGGTCCACCTTCCAAGCCTCAGAACACACAAGTCCGAACTGTACAAGAGATGTGGATAAACAAGCGTGACAACATGATACTATTAACCTGATATTTCACACTTCTGACCTCTTTATTTATCACAGCTAAGCCTTATATTGTGCTCATCACATGCTCAATCATATCCTCTTTCCATCAAGAATCACTGATTATGTGAGAGGGATAATAACCTTCACTAATGTTCTAACTCCTCAGCTGAACGCACACTGAGGTTAAAAGTAATGTTTCCCTCACTGCTGACATTAGCTAACTCAACATGGGCCGTAGATTAAACCTAGGATTTGCATGATCCTTCGAGAAGTCCTCTGTGGAGTTTGAACTGCACAAGTCCCATGAAGAGCTGTGCTTATGAAAATATAAAAGGATCGAAATTGAGCCCATTTAGCACTTATTCTGAAGAACATTTTCACCCCAAAATTCAGGGCTAAGGTCCCTGGTTATCAATTTCTGGGACCCGGACTCCCTGTTCCAGACAGCAGCAAAGCTAGGGAGGGAGATTAGAAAAGTGAGAATGGGAGGGGGGAATAACTAGCAAAAAAACAAATGGTAACTAAGGGGATAGTCTTGAAGGAGGTAAGGTAGAGTGAGCAATGGGGGAATGGCTGATAATAAATAAGTTGCCACAGTTTTCACTGTGGGGATGATTATTGAGGATATAGAACTAAAGATACAAATAGCGGAGGTTAATATTCCAAGAGAAATGGCATTCTTAAAAAGTTACTTCAATTTAAAAATTACCAGATCCTCATAGTTTACATCTAAGAGAGAAGTTAGGGGTGGAACAGCAGTCACTCTGGACAGAATTCTTCCCTTGTTGGGCAGGAGTGCGCCCAACCCAATCGGGAGTAAAATAGTGCGCTGTGACATTGGCCAAGCGACCCGACGTCATCGCGCACTCTTGCGATATTTCCCTCGGCGGGTGTGTGTGCGAGGTGGCAGTGTGCCCGCTGGCAATTAAGAGGCCTTTTAAGGCCCTTAATCAGTTAATTAAATCAAATTTTTCGCTGGCAAATAGGCCAGGCAGCCTTTACATTTTTAATGAAACTCCATCCACATGTGTGGGATGAGGTTTCAAACAGTAAATAAAAAAAATAAACATTTTTAAAACTCATTTTTAGCATGTCCCTGCTCATGTGACAGAATCACATGAGGGGACATGTTTACTTTAATTTGAAAATCTTTATTTTTAATGTTAGAAATCTTCAGCTTACCGAGGCAGCTCTCTGCCTTCAGGGAGTTTTTACTGAGCGCACCCACGTGCCTGCGCTGACTTCCGCACTTGCACTCCTCCCCCCCTCCACCCCCCGACAACACTGAGCGTTTCAGCGCGTGATCCATGTTGGCTAGCCGTTAATTGGCCGGCCAAGGTGAAATTGCGGCCAGGGCCTGATCGCAGGCAGCCGACCATTGCGTGGCCACTCCCAGGCCTGCCTGCCGCATGTGCCCGACAAGGGGAAAATCCTCCCCTCTGACTTAGAATTTTACCTAAACTTTTGTGAAAATCAAAATTGGCCCATGGTAGAAAAATATGATGTAATTTGTTTTGGAAGTAGGAATAGGAAAAATAAATAATTGTTTCGTAGTACAGAACTTGAGTATTGCTGTAAAAAAGAGACATGTCTCAGCTTTTCGACTTGCGCTCATCAGGACCCTCACAAGAATACCAATATAAGGGGAAAAACAACAATTTATACTGGATGTGAGGAGAACGCTGGTTGGTTGGCAAGTGGCATTGCCATGGAGAATGCACTACAGATGGTGACTGACAGTTAACTGCCAAGCATTGTTTGAATTCTAAACCAGGCTGCTTGACCCTGATTAGTCAAGGCATTTCCCTGAAGAATGAGTCAGCAAATGGCTGTCGTTTATTTTGTTTAGCTGAAACAGGAGCAACATGTACATGTTCTTTCTGTTTGCAGAGAACAGAACCCTGTGTGTTAATATATGTAGCTTCCAGTACACGCAAATGTGCGACATTGTGAGTCCGACCGCCAATCTTAAATTGCCATGTGCTTAGAACTACGCTGACAACTAATTTAAGTTTGTCAGTTGGGCTCGCAGTGTGGTGCATTTGCTTGTACTGAAAGCTGCATATATTAATACACAGGGTCCTGTCCTTTGCAGACAGAAAGAACAGGTACACACATTGCACCTGTTTCAGCTAAAGAAAAGAAGTGACAGCAATTTGCTGATTCATTCCTTAGGGCAATGCCTTGGCCAGTCAGGATCAAGCTGCCTGGTTTAAAATTCAAACAATTCTTGGCAGTTAACTGTCAGTCACCAGCAGTGGTGTATTCTCCATGGCAATGCCACTTGCCATCCAATCAGCACTCTCTTCACATACAGTATAAATTGTTGTTTTCCCCTTATATTCTTGCAAGTGTCCTGATGAGTGCAAGATGAATAGCTTAGACATGTCTCTTTTTCCAGCAATAAAAATAAATAAACCTTAAATGGCCAGCTTTTAGCAAAGTAGATGAGCAGATAGACCTTGTTTTGCTTAGTGATAGAGGCAGAGAATACAATAGCAAGGAGGTAATGTGAAACTTATACAAGTCCTGAATTGGAATGTAGTCTGTGTATTGCATAAAGAATTTTGCACTATCCTGTCCGCACAAAGCAGGAAAAATCCAATCCAACCAATCACATCCCCACCGGCCTACCCTCAATCATCAAGAAATTAAAGTGATGGAGGGTGTCATTGACAGTGCTCACTAATGCATAGTATGGGTTCTGCCAGGGCTACTTCACTCCAGACATCATTACAGCCTTGGTCTAAATATGAACAAAAGAGCTGAATTCAAGAGGTGAGGTGAGATTGACTGCCCTTGACATCAAGGCAGAATTTAATCGAGAGTGACAACAAGGAGCCCTGACAAAATTGAAGTTAATGAGGATCCATTGGTTCATACCTGGTATGAAGGAAGATGGTTGTGGTTGCTGGAGGCCAATCATCTCAGCCGCAGGGCATTTTTGCAAGAGTTCCTCAGGGCAGTGCCCTAAGCCCAACCATCTTCAGTTGCTTCATCAATGATCTTCCCTCCATCTTAAGGTCAGAGGTAGGGATCTTTGATGATGATTACACAGTGTTTAGTATTATTCGCCACTCGTCGGATACTGAAGCAGTCTGTGCCCTTTGGACAACATTTCAGACTTGGGCTGATAAGTGTCGAGTAACATTCATGCCTCACAATACAAGGCAATGACCGTCTCCAACAGTAGAGAATCTGACCATCTCCACTTGACATCCAATGGCATTACCATTACCGAATCCCCACCATCAACATCCTGGGGTTACCATTGACCAGAAACTTAACTGTAGGGCAGGGACTGGGAATTCTGTGGCAAGTTACACAACTCCTGAAAGCCTACCCACAATCTTTTGGCACAAGTCAGGTGTGATGTTTCCATTTGCCTGGGTGAGTGCATCTCTAACAGTACTCAAGAAGCTTGACACCATCCAGGACAAAGCAGCCTGCTGATCAGCACCTGATCTACTAGAAACATTCAGTCTCTCCACCACCGACGCACAATGGCAGCAGTGTGTACTATTTACAAGATACACTGCAGCAACTCATCAAGGCTTCTTCAATGGCACCTTCCAAACCCATGACTTCTATCATCTAGAAGGGCAAGGGCAGCAGATAGATGGGAACAGCACCACCTGGAAGTTCCCCTCCAATCCACTCACCATCCTGACTTGGAACTATATCACCATTCCCTCACTGTCGCTGGGTCAAAATCCTGGAATTCTCTCCCTAACAGCACTGTGGGTGTATCTGCACCATATGGATTACAGTAGTTCAAGAATGCAGCCCACCACCACCTTCTCAAGGGCAATTCAGGATGGGCAACAACAAATAGAAAAAAACCTAATTGTAGAAAGAGTTTGAAAAGAATGGGAAAAACTGCAGCAGAGATTCACAGGGACTTCACCAGAAATAAAAGGGTTAATGCAGGAAAAAAGCCTTGAGCAGTTAGGAATTTTTTCACTGGAGCCAAGAAAGTTAAGAGGAGGCCTCACTGAGGTCATCAAGGTTGTAATGGATTATATAAAGTAACCGGTGACAAATTGTTTCCGCTGGTAAACAAGAGGACACAAATTTAAGAAAATCACGGAAATAATTAAACAGGAATTTGGAAAAAAATATTCTCTACGTAGTGGATGGCTGGGATGTGAAATTTGCTGCCAAAAGCCATCGTTGAGGCTAGTGGCAGGGAATCAAAACATTAAGTATTAATAGAGCATGAGTAGAGACTGAGGTTAAACCAGATGGTTTGTATGGAAATAAACACCAGCATGGTCTGAATTTTACCCTTGTCGGGCACGTGTGGCTGGGACCGGTCTGGAAACAGGCCCCCGCCCACGACCGCGATTTCACATTGGCTGGACAATTAAGGCCTGCCCAGCGTGAAGTGTGGCTTCCCAATGGTCAGGAAGAGCCGGGTGGGGGCGACCTGGTGAGCTGTTTTAAAATGACACAGGCAGCTCCTTGAAGGCTGCCAGGGGAGAACATTTCTTGAGCATTCTGCAGAGTGAAGCTATGGCCTCAGCCTCCAAAGGAGATGCCAGGCGGGAGGGCAGGTCGGGTGGGCACTCAGCCTCCCGGTTTTCGGATGAGTGCCTCGCATTGCTGTTGAAGGAGGTGGCTGCCAGGAGGGACACCTTCGTCCCCAGAGATGAAAGGAGGAGGCCACTGTACCAAACCAAAAGAGCTTGGGAGGAGATGGAAGCACAGGTCAGCAGCCACGCTGTTATGCGGCGCACGTGGGTACAGTGCCGCAAAAGATTTAACAGTCTGCTGCGCCCGGGAAGGGTGAGCATCGTGTTGGCATGGATCAGTGTTGTGATGTGTTAAGCTCTGGCTGTCTCGCTATGGAACTCAAGGGCGCTGGGGTCTTAGTGCCAATTGTCACCGACACTGGAGCTGACCAAAGGGTTGAGCCCAGGCTGCTTGGACTGAGTGCCTTGCAGCTCCAGGACCACGACCCGAATGTTCCCTACGAGGTGTTCCTTAGCTGGGGTTAGCCAGGCTGTGGTGGCGCTGCAGGTCGAGAGTGGACAAATCAATGCTCCTCTGTCCTTTCAGGAGAAGACGAGCCATAACAACATTGAGAGGTTGAAGATAGGCCGAGGCCTCCCAAACCTCCAAATCCCGACAAGGTTTGAGCAGGATGTCATGGAGCTGGAGAGGCTCCTCGATCAGCCAGTCATAGAGAGGCTAGGGTGTCAGATGAAGATAAGAGTGCAATGCACAGAGGTGAGAGTTTCGGATGGTGCAAACATTCATGTGTAGTCTCTTCATTGATGGGAGCCTCAAAACAACCCCTTTGATCATTGAAAGGCGACGGCACCTGATGCAGCTCTCCATTGTCTCACCAGGGTGCCCGGTATGGACAGTGACAGTGTGACGACTTAAACTAATGACATGTTGTTGTTCTCCCTTAGATTCACCAGCAGGCTCTCTTTTGCAGGACCCCAAATAGCCAATGAAGGCAAGGTTCGAAATATGCTCAAAACTAAACTTCTTCCATATAAAGGGAAATATAATGGGCCAGGTCTTCTGGCCAGCTTCAATCCTGCACGTATTGCTGCTTCCCACGAGGATTCCTGCGCCTTGACAATATTGCATTATTTCACCGGGATTTGGGATCTCAGCTGCAGCAGAGATGGGTCAGCACAGACACCCCGCAGAAAAATGACGAGCACAGGAGAAGACGGGCAAAGAGAGGATGTGCCCCTTTTTATCATGTTAGCTGCTATTCAGGTAATGGTATATTGGTCTCAGGTCTTTCAATGGGTTAGTGGGTGGGTGGGTAAGTGGGCAGGTGAATAAGTGGGTGGGTGAGTGTGTGGGTGGGTGACTAAATGAGTGAGTGAGTGAGTGAGTGAGTGGGTGGATGAGGGAGTGGGTGAACAGGTTGGTGAGTGGGTGGATGAGGGAATGGGTGAGTGAGTCAGTGAGTGGGTCAGTGGATGAGCGAATGGGTGGGGTGAGTGGGTGGGTGAGTGGATCAGTGAGTGAGTGGGTGAGTGAATGGGCTGCTGAGTGGGTGGGTGAGAGGGAGAGTGAGTAGGTGGGTGAGTGGATGATTGAGTGGCTTAGTGGCTGGGTGAATGGGTGGATGAGTGGATGGGTGAGAGGATGAGTGAGTGGGTGGATGAGTGGGTGGGTGAGAGGATGAGTGAGTGGGTGGATGAGTGGGTGGGTGAGAGGATGAGTGAGTGGGTGGATGAGTGGGTGGGTGAGAGGATGAGTGAGTGGGTGGATGAGTGGGTGGGTGAGAGGGTGAGTGAGTGGGTGGATGAGTGGATGGGTGAGAGGATGAGTGAGTGGGTGGATGAGTGGGTGGGTGAGAGGATGAGTGAGTGCGTGGATGAGTGGGTGGGTGAGAGGGTGAGTGAGTGGGTGGGTGACTGAGTGGGTGGCTGAGTGAGTGAGTGGGTGAGTGATTGGGTCAGTGGGTAAGTGAGTGTGTCAGTGGGTGAGTGAGTGGGTGAGTGAGTGAGTGAATAGGTGGGTGAGTGAGTGGGGTGGGAGTGGGTGGGTGAGTGATTGGGTCAGTGGGTGAGTGATTGGGTCAGTGGGTGGGTGAGTGGGTGAGTAAGTGAGTGAATGGGTGAGTGAGTGAGTGGGGTGGGTGAGTGGGTGGGTGAGTAGGTGACTGAGTGAGTTGGTGGGTGGCTAGGTAAGTGGCTGGATAAGAGGGTGGGTGAGTGGGTGGGTGGGTGAGTGGATGAGGGAGTGGATGAGGTTGTGGGTAGGGTGAGTGAGTGGGTGTGTGACTGAGTGGGTGGGTGAGCTGGTGGGTGACTGAGTAAGTAGTCAGGTGATTGGGTGGGTGTGTGGGTGAGTGAATGGTTGGGTGAGTGAGTGGGGGGTGAGGGGGTGGGTGATTGGGTGGGTGAGTGAGTTGGTGGGTGAGTAAGTGAGTGAGTCGATGAGTGAGTAAGTGATGTGTAAATGGGTGAGTGGGTGAGTGAGCAAGTGGTTGAGTGAGTGGGTTGGTTGGTGTATGCATGCGTTGGGGGTTTCGGTGGGTAGAGTTGGGTTGGGTTGGGGTGGTGGTGGGAGAGAGAGTTGGGCCAGGAGGGTAGTTGGGTTCGGGGGCTGTAGTTGGGTTGGGATGGTGGTGGAAGAGAGAATTGGGCCAGGTGGTGTGGTTGGGTCAAGTTGGTGGCTGATTGGGGGAAGTCAGTTGTGGTGTTTAGTTTAGTTACACTAACCATCCACTTACCCACCCACCCACTCACCCACCCTCTTACCCAGCCACTTACCTAGCCACCCACCAACTCACTCACTCACTTACTCACCCACCCACTCACCCACCCCACTCACTCACCCACCCATTTACTCACTCACTGACCCACTGAGTTAGACTGGGTATTAACCAATGTAACATGTCCGGGGTAAGTATCCAAGTAGGTCCCGTGTACTGGGCCAAAGTGTGTGACACTGAGTTCAGTGTTGGAGACTTTTGTGGAAGGTGCAGGCAGCAGAAACCAACCCATTGGATGTTTAAACTTCCTGACCTATTTCTGCACACGTCTGTGTGTCAGGGCTTCCGCGGGGTCCTAACGTGCATCTCCCAACTGAAGTTCCAATTTCAACGATGCTGAAACCAGAAGATTTGGGCCAATACCCTTCAATGCATATGTGTTAATGGAACAGAGAAACAACAGCACATCAAAAAGCTCTTCAGTCCATCTCACCTGTGCCTGTACGTAAATTTTGGATGAAATCATCTACAGGAATTCACCTGGTCTTACCCCATGTCTTTGTGACTTGCTGCATGGGAGCACAGATTACAAAATTGGCTAAATTTGGAGAGGTGAGGATGTCTCAGCTACACTGAGGCTCTGAAGGCTGACACATGCTTGGTGAAGTCTTTCCCTGTCTTTGAAGTTTAGGCTTGCATTTTTAGCATCTTTATAGGCCTTGCTGGATAAGGCAACTTGTTTCATACATGAATCACATGGGATAATGTGGCTTCTTCAATGTCATCCGCACTCAGTCTGCTTTAGGCTATCCAATACTGCTCAGTGTTAACCACTAGATATCGTGCAAGGTTTGCAGCCTTCATCTCACTGTCTAATTCCTTCCTGGCGGTTGCTGCTAATTTGCTAACATACACTCACCATGATCTCCAGTCTAGCGTTCTTACCTCTGTCACAATGCTCGGGAACGAACCATCTTCAAAAACCCAACCATCATCACATGTTGTAAGCGGCAGTCCTGCTGAACCATTTTGGAAAAATGAGAGTGGATTTTCACAGCTGATGGAAGTGGCGTTCCATTCAATATCGTATCTCTCACAACGACTGTACGAGGATCTGCCAACACGGTCAGGGGGCAGCGTGTAGTTCCATTCTTCTTCAAGCGACCAGCCACACTTATTCCTCAACTCAGCCACTCCAGGGCTCCTGCACCAGTGGTTGGGGGTAACACTTAGAAAAACAATTCCAACGTACAAGTAGGAGAATATTGCTGTCGCTACACATATTAGAAAGAAAACTGTTTTTTGGTAAATACCAAACTCTCCAACTTCCTGCAAAAGATCATCGAAGGTGGTCATCACACCAGGATATTTTCAGCAACACTTTAGGAAATGTTTCAGTTGAATATCTCAGCTGCACAGTGATTTGTATGCATGCAGGACAGTAACCGAGCTGAAGGGTTTTGGGAACAAAGGTCTTTCAAGCAATTGTGCAAATAATTGAAGTTAATAAATAAAGAAGAAACTGTGGTTCACATTTGAGCCAACTATTTCATATCAGTCTCGTAAATTAACAACAGCAATCTCTTTTGAAAACGACTGCAGTTTGAAAGGGCTGACCATTGTAAAGACAGACAACAGTTTGCTCCTCCGAATCGCCACTCCTCTTATCTACACGGTCTTTATCCAAATAACCATGTCAGCACTGGGGATTAGTAATAGTCACACCACTGAGAAAAAAACTTAACACTTCATAAACAACCTAGCTCTGTGAGATATACTTACACTTGCAGTGAGGCACTTTAGATTTTAATTTGGATCTCACCTTTACACTATTGAGACGCTGAAACTCCCCGCTCCCCATTACGCACTGACACTCTCCCCTCGCCAGTAGACACTGACTCTACCCCCTCACCAATATACACTGACGCTCCCCCCTCACCAATACACCCTGACACTCCGCCCTCACCAATACACGCTGACACTCCCCCCTCACCAATACAGACTGATTCTACCCCGTCACCAAAACACACTGACACACCCCCCTCACCAATACACGCCAACACTCCCTACTCAGCAATACACACTGACTCTCCCCCCTCACCAATACAGACTGACTCTACCAGCTCACCAATACACAGGGACACTCACCCCTCACAATACACCCTGACACTACCCCCTCACCAATACACCCTGGCACTCACCCCTGGCCAATACACACTGACAGTCCCCCCTCACCAATACAGATTGACTCTAACCCCTCATCAATATACACTGACACTCTCCCATCACCAATACACACTGACACTCCACCCTCACCAATACACACTGACAGTCCCCCCTCACCAATACACACTGACACTCCACCCTCACCAATACACACTGACACTCCACCCTCACCAATACACACTGACACTCCACCCTCACCAATACACACTGACACTCCACCCTCACCAATACACACTGACAGTCCCCCCTCACCAATACACACTGACACTCCACCCTCACCAATACACACTGACACTCCACCCTCACCAATACACACTGACACTCCACCCTCACCAATACACACTGACAGTACCCCCTCACCAATACACACTGACAATCCCCCATCACCGATACAATCCCTTCACAAACACACTGGCACTCTTGCCCCTCGCCAGTACTCACTGAAACTCTCCCATTACCAATACACATCGGAACACCCCCTTACGATTAAACATTGACACTCCCACCTGACCAATACACACTGACACTCCCCCGTCACTAATACACACTGACTCTCCCCCCTCACCAATACACACTGGCACACCCCGCTTCAACATTACACAATGACACTCGCCCCTCACCAATACACACTGACACCACCCCTCACCAATACACAGACTCTACCCCCTCACCAATACCCACTGACACCGCCCCATCACCAATACACACTGACTCTACCCCCTCACCAATACACACCAACACTCTTCCCTCACCAAGACACACCGTCACTACCCTCTCACCAATACACACCGTCACTACTCTCTCACCAATACACACTGACATTTTCCATCACCAATACGCCCTGACTCTTCCCCCCTGACCAATACACACTGATTCTCACCCCTCACCAATACAGACTGACTCTCCCAGCTCCCCATTACACCCTGGCACTCCCCCCTCACCAATACTCCCTGATACTCCCCCCTCACCAATACAGACTGATTCTACCCCCTCATCAATACACACTGACACTCTCAACTCACCAATACAACTGACTCTACCCACCTCACCAATACACACTGACTCTCTCCCCTCACCAATACAGAATGACTCTACCCATTCACCAATACACACTGACACTCCTCCTTTACCAAAATACACCCTGACACTCGCCCCTCACCAATACACAGGGACACTCCCCCCTCACCAATACAGACTGACTCTACCCCCTCACCAATACACAGAGACACTCCCCCCTCACAATACACCTGGCACTACCCCCTCACCAATACTCCCTGATACTCCCCCCTCACCAATACAGACTGAATCTACCCCCTCATCAATACACACTGACACTCTCTCCTCACCAATACAGACTGACACTCTCAACTCACCAATACAACTGACTCTACCCACTCACCAATACACACTGACTCTACCCCCTCACCAATACACACGGACAATCTTCCTTTACCAAAATACACCCTGACACTCAACCCTCACCAATACACAATGACAACCACCCCTCACCAATACACAGACTCTACCCCCTCACCAATACCCACCGACACTCCCCCCTCACCAATAACACCGACACTCCCCTCTCACCAATACACACTGACTCTTCCCGCTTACCAATACAGACTGACTCTACCCCCTCACCGATACACACCGATACTCCCTCCTCACCAATACACACCGACACTCCCCCCTCACCAATACACACTGACTCTCCCCTCTTACCAATACACACTGACTCTACCCACTCACCGATACACACCAACACTCCCCCCTCACGGATACACACCAACACTCCCCCCTCAGCAATACACACTGACACTCCACCCTCACCAATACACACTGACACTCCCCCCTCACCAACACACATTGACAACTCCCTTCACAAACACACTGGCACCCTTACCCCTCACCAATACTCACTGAAACTCTCCCATCAACAAAATACATAGAAACAACCCCTTATGATTAAACATCGACACTCCCCCCTGCCCAATACACACTGACAGTCCCCCCTCACCAATACACACTGGCACTGCCACCTCACCAATACACACTGACTCTCTCCCCTCACAAATACAGACTGACTGTACCCCATCACTAATACACACTGACACTCCCTCCTCACCAATACACGCTGGCACACCCCGCTTCAACATTACACAATGACACTCGCCCCTCACCAATACACACTGACACCACCCCTCACCAATACACAGACTCTACCCCCTCACCAATACCCACTGACACCGCCACATCACCAATACACACTGACTCTACCCCCTCACCAATACACACCAACACTCTCCCCTCACCAATACACACCGTCACTACCCTCTCACCAATACACACCGTCACTACCCTCTCACCAATACACACTGACATTTTCCATCACCAATACGCCCTGACTCTCCCCCCTGACCAATACACACTGATTCTCACCCCTCACCAATACAGACTGACTCTCCCCGCTCCCCATTACACCCTGGCACTCCCCCCTCACCAATACTCCCTGATACTCCCCCCTCACCAATACAGACTGATCCTACCCCCTCATCAATACACACTGACACTCTCAACTCACCAATACAACTGACTCTACCCACCTCACCAATACACACTGACTCTCTCCCCTCACCAATACAGAATGACTCTACCCATTCACCAATACACACTGACACTCCTCCTTTACCAAAATACACCCTGACACTCGCCCCTCACCAATACAGACTGACTCTACCCCCTCACCAATACACAGAGACACTCCCCCCTCACAATACACCTGGCACTACCCCCTCACCAATACTCCCTGATACTCCCCCCTCGCCAATACAGACTGATTCTACCCCTTCATCAATACACACTGACACTCTCTCCTCACCAATACAGACTGACACTCTCAACTCACCAATACAACTGACTCTACCCACTCACCAATACACATTGACTCTACCCCCTCACCAATACACACGGACAATCTTCCTTTACCAAAATACACCCTGACACTCAACCCTCACCAATACACACTGACAACCACCCCTCACCAATACACAGACTCTACCCCCTCACCAATACCCACTGACACTGCCCCATCACCAATGCACACTGACTCTACCCCCTCACCAATACACACCAACACTCCCCCCTCACCAATACACACTGACTCTCCCCTCTTACCAATACACACTGACACTCCCCCCTCACCAATACACATTGACAACTCCCTTCACAAACACACTGGCACCCTTACCCCTCACCAATACTCACTGAAACTCTCCCATCAACAAAACACATAGAAACACCCCCTTATGATTAAACATCGACACTCCCCCCTGCCCAATACACACTGACAGTCCCCCCTCACCAATACACACTGGCACTGCCACCTCACCAATACACACTGACTCTCTCCCCTCACAAATACAGACTGACTCTACCCCCTCACCAATACACGCTGGCACTCCACCCTCTTCCATACAGACTGACTCTAACCCCTCACCAATACACCCTGACACTCCACCCTCAACAATACAACCTGACACACACCCCGCACAATACACCATGACAGTCCTCCCTCATCAATACACCCTGACACTCCCGCCTAACCAATACACGCTGACAGTCCCCCCTCACCAATAAACACTGACACTCCCCTCTCACCAATGCACACTGACACTCTCACCTCACCAATACAACTGACTCTACCCACTCACTAATACACACTGACTCTCTCCCCTCATCAATACAGATTGACTCTACCCACTCACCAATACACACTGATTATACCCCCTCACCAATACACAGGGACACTTCTCCCTTACCAAAATACGCTGACACACGCCCCTCACCAATACACCCTGACACTCCCGACTCAAAATACACCCTGACACTACCCCCTTACCAATACACCCTGACACTATCACCTCACCCATACACCCTGACACGACACCCCTCAGCAATACAGACTGACTCTACCCCCTCACCAATACACACTGACACTCTCCCCTCACCAATACACACTGACTCTCCCCCCTCACAAATACACACTGACACTCCCCTCTCAACAAAACACACCGACTCTCCCCCTCACCAATACACACCAACACTCCCCCCACCCCAATACACACTGACTCTCCCCCCTCACTAATACACACGAACACTCCCCCCTCATCGATATACACCGACACTCCCCCCTTACCAATACACACTGACACTCCACCCTCACCAATACACACTAACACTCCCCCCTCACCAATACACACCAACACACCCCCCTCACGGATACACACCAACACTCCCCCCTCACGGATACACACCGACACTCCCCCCTCAGCAATACACACTGACACTCCCCCCTCACCGATACACACCAACACTCCCCCCTCACGGATACACACCGACACTCCCCCCTCAGCAATACACACCAACACTCCCCCCTCACGGATACACACCGACACTCCCCCCTTACCAATACACACTGACACTCCCCCCTCACCAATACACATTGACAACTCCCTTCACAAACACACTGGCACCCTAACCCCTCACCAATACTCACTGAAACTCTCCCATCAACAAAACACATAGAAACACCCCCTTATGATTAAACATCGACACTCCCCCCTGCCCAATACACACTGACAGTCCCCCCTCACCAATACACACTGGCACTGCCACCTCACCAATACACACTGACTCTCTCCCCTCACAAATACAGACTGACTCTACCCCCTCACCAATACACGCTGGCACTCCCCCCTCTTCCATACAGACTGACTCTAACCCCTCACCAAAACACCCTGACACTCCACCCTCAACAATACAACCTGACACACACCCCGCACAATACACCATGACAGTCCTCCCTCATCAATACACCCTGACACTCCCGCCTAACCAATATACGCTGACACTCCTCCCTCACGAATACAGACTGACTCTCCCCGCTCACCAATACACACTGACTCTCCCCCCTCATCAATACAGACTGACTGTCCCCCCTCACCAATAAACACTGACACTCCCCTCTCACCAATGCACACTGACACTCTCACCTCACCAATACAACTGACTCTACCCACTCACTAATACACACTGACTCTCTCCCCTCATCAATACAGATTGACTCTACCCACTCACCAATACACACTGATTATACCCCCTCACCAATACACAGGGACACTTCTCCCTTACCAAAATACGCTGACACACGCCCCTCACCAATACACCCTGACACTCCCGACTCAAAATACACCCTGACACTACCCCCTTACCAATACACCCTGACACTATCACCTCACCCATACACCCTGACACGACACCCCTCAGCAATACAGACTGACTCTACCCCCTCACCAATACACACTGACACTCTCCCCTCACCAATACACACTGACTCTCCCCCCTCATCAATACAACCTGACACACCCCACTCAAAATACACCCTGACTCTCCCCCTCACAAATAGACACCGACACTCCCCTCTCACCAAAACACACCGACTCTCCCCCTCACCAATACACACAAACACACCCCCCGCCCCAATACACACTGACTCTCCCCCCTCACCAATACACA
Source organism: Carcharodon carcharias (assembly GCF_017639515.1). Lineage (NCBI taxonomy): Eukaryota > Metazoa > Chordata > Chondrichthyes > Lamniformes > Lamnidae > Carcharodon > Carcharodon carcharias. Next base: position 135,558,214 of record NC_054468.1, on the reverse strand, counting down.
TCAACACTCCCCCCTCACCAATGCACACTGACATTCCCCCTCACCAATACACACCGACACTCCCCCCTCACCAATACACACTGACGCTCCACCCTCACCAATACACACCGACACTCCCCCCTCACCAATACACACTGACACTCCACCCTTTCCAATACACACTGACAATCACCCCTCACCAATACACATTGACAACTCCCTTCACAAACACACTGGCACCCTAACCCCTCACCAATACTCACTGAAACTCTACCATCATCAATACACATAGAAACACCCCCTTACGATTAAACATTGACACTACCGCCTGCCCAATACACACTGACACTCCCCCCTCACTAATACACATTGACACACCCCGCTTCAACATTACACACTGACACTCCCCCCTCACCAATGCACACTGACCCTCCCGCCTCACCAATATGAATGACTCTACACCCTCACCAACACACACTGAGTCTCTTCCCCTCACAAATACAGACTGACTCTACCCCCTCACCATTACACGCTGAAACTCCCACCTCACCCATACAGACTGACTCTACCTCCTCACCAATACACACCGACACTCCACCCTCACCAATACACACTGACACTCCCCCCTCACTAATACACACTGACTGTACCACCTCACCAATACACACTGACTCTCTTCCCTCACCAATACACACTAACACACCCCCTCACCATTACACACTAACACTCTCCTCTCACCAATACAGACTGACTCTCCCCCCTCACCAATACACACTGACTCTACCCCCTCACCAATACACAGTAACTGTCCCCCCCTCACCAATACACACCACCAATACACACTAACACTTTCCCCTCACCAATACACACTGACAAACCCCCTCAGCAATACACACTAACTCTCCCCTTTCAACAAAACACACTAACACTCCCCTCTTACCAATACAGACTGACTCTACACCCTCACCAATACACACTAACTCCAGCCCCTCACCAATACACACTGACACACCCCCTCACCAATACAGACTGACACTCCCCCTTACCAATTCACACTGACTCTCCCCCCTCACCAATGCACACTAACACTCCCCCCTCACCAATGCACACTAACACTCCCCCTTCACCAATGCACACTAACACTCCCCCCTCACCAATGCACACTAACTCCCCCCCTCACCAATGCACACTAACTCTCCCCCCTCACCAATAAACACTGACACACCACCCTCACCAATACAGACTGACACACCCCCTCACCAATACAGACTGACACTCCCCCTCACCAATACACACTGACACTCCCCCTCACCAATACACACTGACACTGCCCCTCACCAATACACACTGACACTCCCCCTCATCAATACACACTGACACTCCCCCGCACCAATGCACACCAACACTCCCCCCTCATCGATACACACTAACACTCCCCCCTCACCAATACACACTGACACTCCACCCTTTCCAATACACACTGACAATCACCCCTCACCAATACACATTGACAACTCCCTTCACAAACACACTGGCACCCTAACCCCTCACCAATACTCACTGAAACTCTACCATCATCAATACACATAGAAACACCCCCTTACGATTAAACATTGACACTACCGCCTGCCCAATACACACTGACACTCCCCCCTCACTAATACACATTGACACACCCCGCTTCAACATTACACACTGACACTCCCCCCTCACCAATGCACACTGACCCTCCCGCCTCACCAATATGAATGACTCTACACCCTCACCAACACACACTGAGTCTCTTCCCCTCACAAATACAGACTGACTCTACCCCCTCACCATTACACGCTGACACTCCCACCCCACCCATACAGACTGACTCTACCTCCTCACCAATACACACCGACACTCCACCCTCACCAATACACACTGACTGTACCACCTCACCATTACACACTGACTCTCTTCCCTCACCAATACACACTAACACACCCCCTCACCATTACACACTAACACTCTCCTCTCACCAATACAGACTGACTCTCCCCCCTCACCAATAAACACTGACTCTACCCCCTCACCAATACACAGTAACTGTCCCCCCCTCACCAATACACACCACCAATACACACTAACACTTTCCCCTCACCAATACACACTGACAAACCCCCTCAGCAATACACACTAACTCTCCCCTTTCAACAAAACACACTAACACTCCCCTCTTACCAATACAGACTGACTCTACACACTCACCAATACACACTAACTCCAGCCCCTCACCAATACACACAGACACACCCCCTCAACAATACACATTAAATCTCCCCCCTCACCAATGCACACTAACACTCCCCCCTCACCAATGCACACTAACATTCCCCCTCACCAATGCACACTAACACTCCCCCCTCACCAATGCACACTAACACTCCCCCCTCACCAATGCACACTAACACTCCCCCCTCACCAATGCACACTAACACTCCCCCCTCACCAATGCACACTAATGCTCCCCTCTCACCAATACACACTAACGCTCCCCTCTCACCAATGCACACCAACACTCCCCCCGCACCAATGCACACTAACACTCCCCCCTCACCAATGCACACTAACACTCCCCCGTCACCAATGCACACTAATGCTCCCCCCGCACCAATGCACACTAACACTCCCCCCTCACCAATGCACACTAACACTCCCCCGTCACCAATGCACACTAATGCTCCCCTCTCACCAATACACACTAACGCTCCCCTCTCAGCAATACACACTAACACACCCCCTCACCATTACACACTAACACTCTCCTCTCACCAATACAGACTGACTCTCCCCCCTCACCAATAAACACTGACTCTACCCCCTCACCAATAAACAGTAACTGTCCCCCCCTCACCAATACACACCACCAATACACACTAACACTTTCCCCTCACCAATACACACTGAAAAACCCCCTCAGCAATACACACTAACTCTCCCCTTTCAACAAAACACACTAACACTCCCCTCTTACCAATACAGACTGACTCTACACACTCACCAATACACACTAACTCCAGCCCCTCACCAATACACACTAACACACCCCCTCAACAATACACATTAAATCTCCCACCTCACCAATGCACACTAACACTCCCCCCTCACCAATGCACACTAACATTCCCCCTCACCAATGCACACTAACACTCCCCCCCTCACCAATGCACACCAACACTCCCCCCGCACCAATGCACACTAACACTCCCCCTCACCAATGCACACTAACACTCCCCCGTCACCAATGTACACTAATGCTCCCCTCTCACCAATACACACTAACGCTCCCCTCTCAACAATGCACACTAACACTCCCCCCGCACCAATGCACACTAACACTCCCCCCTCACCAATGCACATTAACACTCCCCCCTCACCAATGCACACTGACACTCCCCCTCACCAATGCACACTAACACTCCCCCTTCACCAATGCACACTAACACTCCCCCCTCACCAATGCACACTATCTCCCCCCCTCACCAATGCACACTAACTCTCCCCCCTCACCAATACACACTGACACACCACCCTCACCAATACAGACTGACACACCCCCTCACCAATACAGACTGACACTCCCCCTCACCAATACACACTGACACTCCCCCTCACCAATACACACCAACACTCCCCCCTCATCGATACACACCGACACTCCCCCCTCACCAATACGCACTGACACTCCCCCTCACCAATACAGACTGACATTCACCCTCACCAATACACACTGACTCTCCTCCCTCACCAATGCAGACTAACATTCCTCCCTCACCAATGCACACTGACACTCCCCCTCACCAATACACACTGACTCTCCCCCCTCACCAATACGCACTGACACACCCCCTCACAAATACGCAGTAACTGTCCCCCATCACCAATACACACCACCAATACACACTAACACTTTCCCCTCACCAATACACACTGACACACCCCCTCACCAATACACATTAACTCTCACCCCTCACCAATGCGCACTAAGACTCCCCCCTCACCAATGCACACTAACATTCCCCCTCACCAATGCACACTAACACTCCCCCCTCACCAATGCAAATTAATGCTCACCTCCCACCAATACACACTAAAGCTCCCCTCTCACCAATGCACACTAACGCACCCCCAACACCAATGCACACTAACTCTCCGACCTCACCAATGCACACTAACGCTCCCACCTCACCAATGCACACTAACTCTCCCAACTCACCAATACGCACTGACTCAATCCCCTCACCAATACGCACTAACTCTCCCCCCTCACCAATACACACTGACACTCCCCCTCACCAATGCACACTAAAACTCCCCCCTCACCAATGCACACTGACTCTCCCCCCTCACCAATACACACTGACACTCCCCCTCACCAATACACACTGACACTCCCCCGCACCAATGCACACCAACACTCCCCCCTCATCGATACACACTAACACTCCCCCCTCACCAATACACACTGACACTCCACCCTTTCCAATACACACTGACAATCACCCCTCACCAATACACATTGACAACTCCCTTCACAAACACACTGGCACCCTAACCCCTCACCAATACTCACTGAAACTCTACCATCATCAATACACATAGAAACACCCCCTTACGATTAAACATTGACACTACCGCCTGCCCAATACACACTGACACTCCCCCCTCACTAATACACATTGACACACCCCGCTTCAACATTACACACTGACACTCCCCCCTCACCAATGCACACTGACCCTCCCGCCTCACCAATATGAATGACTCTACACCCTCACCAACACACACTGAGTCTCTTCCCCTCACAAATACAGACTGACTCTACCCCCTCACCATTACACGCTGACACTCCCACCCCACCCATACAGACTGACTCTACCTCCTCACCAATACACACCGACACTCCACCCTCACCAATACACACTGACTGTACCACCTCACCATTACACACTGACTCTCTTCCCTCACCAATACACACTAACACACCCCCTCACCATTACACACTAACACTCTCCTCTCACCAATACAGACTGACTCTCCCCCCTCACCAATAAACACTGACTCTACCCCCTCACCAATACACAGTAACTGTCCCCCCCTCACCAATACACACCACCAATACACACTAACACTTTCCCCTCACCAATACACACTGACAAACCCCCTCAGCAATACACACTAACTCTCCCCTTTCAACAAAACACACTAACACTCCCCTCTTACCAATACAGACTGACTCTACACACTCACCAATACACACTAACTCCAGCCCCTCACCAATACACACAGACACACCCCCTCAACAATACACATTAAATCTCCCCCCTCACCAATGCACACTAACACTCCCCCCTCACCAATGCACACTAACATTCCCCCTCACCAATGCACACTAACACTCCCCCCTCACCAATGCACACTAACACTCCCCCCTCACCAATGCACACTAACACTCCCCCCTCACCAATGCACACTAACACTCCCCCCTCACCAATGCACACTAATGCTCCCCTCTCACCAATACACACTAACGCTCCCCTCTCACCAATGCACACCAACACTCCCCCCGCACCAATGCACACTAACACTCCCCCCTCACCAATGCACACTAACACTCCCCCGTCACCAATGCACACTAATGCTCCCCCCGCACCAATGCACACTAACACTCCCCCCTCACCAATGCACACTAACACTCCCCCGTCACCAATGCACACTAATGCTCCCCTCTCACCAATACACACTAACGCTCCCCTCTCAGCAATACACACTAACACACCCCCTCACCATTACACACTAACACTCTCCTCTCACCAATACAGACTGACTCTCCCCCCTCACCAATAAACACTGACTCTACCCCCTCACCAATAAACAGTAACTGTCCCCCCCTCACCAATACACACCACCAATACACACTAACACTTTCCCCTCACCAATACACACTGAAAAACCCCCTCAGCAATACACACTAACTCTCCCCTTTCAACAAAACACACTAACACTCCCCTCTTACCAATACAGACTGACTCTACACACTCACCAATACACACTAACTCCAGCCCCTCACCAATACACACTAACACACCCCCTCAACAATACACATTAAATCTCCCACCTCACCAATGCACACTAACACTCCCCCCTCACCAATGCACACTAACATTCCCCCTCACCAATGCACACTAACACTCCCCCCTCACCAATGCACACCAACACTCCCCCCGCACCAATGCACACTAACACTCCCCCTCACCAATGCACACTAACACTCCCCCGTCACCAATGTACACTAATGCTCCCCTCTCACCAATACACACTAACGCTCCCCTCTCAACAATGCACACTAACACTCCCCCCGCACCAATGCACACTAACACTCCCCCCTCACCAATGCACATTAACACTCCCCCCTCACCAATGCACACTGACACTCCCCCTCACCAATGCACACTAACACTCCCCCTTCACCAATGCACACTAACACTCCCCCCTCACCAATGCACACTATCTCCCCCCCTCACCAATGCACACTAACTCTCCCCCCTCACCAATACACACTGACACACCACCCTCACCAATACAGACTGACACACCCCCTCACCAATACAGACTGACACTCCCCCTCACCAATACACACTGACACTCCCCCTCACCAATACACACCAACACTCCCCCCTCATCGATACACACCGACACTCCCCCCTCACCAATACGCACTGACACTCCCCCTCACCAATACAGACTGACATTCACCCTCACCAATACACACTGACTCTCCTCCCTCACCAATGCAGACTAACATTCCTCCCTCACCAATGCACACTGACACTCCCCCTCACCAATACACACTGACTCTCCCCCCTCACCAATACGCACTGACACACCCCCTCACAAATACGCAGTAACTGTCCCCCATCACCAATACACACCACCAATACACACTAACACTTTCCCCTCACCAATACACACTGACACACCCCCTCACCAATACACATTAACTCTCACCCCTCACCAATGCGCACTAAGACTCCCCCCTCACCAATGCACACTAACATTCCCCCTCACCAATGCACACTAACACTCCCCCCTCACCAATGCAAATTAATGCTCACCTCCCACCAATACACACTAAAGCTCCCCTCTCACCAATGCACACTAACGCACCCCCAACACCAATGCACACTAACTCTCCGACCTCACCAATGCACACTAACGCTCCCACCTCACCAATGCACACTAACTCTCCCAACTCACCAATACGCACTGACTCAATCCCCTCACCAATACGCACTAACTCTCCCCCCTCACCAATACACACTGACACTCCCCCTCACCAATGCACACTAAAACTCCCCCCTCACCAATGCACACTGACTCTCCCCCCTCACCAATACACACTGACACACCCCCTCACCAATACACACTGACACACCCCCTCACCAATACACACCATCAATACAAACTAACACTCTCCCCTCACCAGTACACACTGACACACCCCCTCACCAATACACATTAACTCTCCCCCCTCACCAATGCGCACTAAGACTCCCCCCTCACCAATGCACACTAACATTCCCCCTCACCAATGCACACTAACACTCCCCCCTCATCAATGCACACTAACACACCCCCCTCACCAATGCACACAAACACTCCCCCCTCACCAATGCACACTAACACTCGCCCCTCACCAATGCACACTAACGCTCCCCTCTCACCAATGCACACTAATTCTCCGCTCTCATCAATGCACACTAACACTCCCTCCAGACCAATGCACACTAACACTCCCCCCTCACCAATGCACACAAACACTCCCTCCTCACCAATGCACACTAACACTCCCCCCTCACCAATGCACACTAACGCTCCACTCTCATCAATGCACACTAACGCTCCCCTCTCACCAATGCACACTGACTCTCCTCCCTCACCAATGCACACTAACGCTCCCCTCTCACCAATGCACACTGACATTCCCCCTCAGCAATACACACTGACACTCCCCCCTCACCAATACGCACTGACACACCCCCTCACCAATACACAGTAACTGTCCCCCATCACCAATACACACCACCAATACACACTAACACTCTCCCCTCACCAATACACACTGACACACCCCCTCACCAATACACAGTAACTGTCCCCCCTCACCAATACACACCACCAATACACACTAACACTCACTCCCCACCAATGCAAACTAACGCTCCCCTCTCACCAATGCACACTAACGCTCCCCCCTCACCAATGCACACTAACTCTCCCACCTCACCAATGCACACTAACGCTACCCCCTCACCAATGCACACTAACTCTCCCAACTCACCAACAGACACTGACTCACTCCCCTCACCAATGCACACTAACTCTCCCCCCTCACCAATACACACTGACACTCCCCCCTCACCAATGCACACTGACACTCCCCCTCACCAATGCAAACTAACACTCCCCCCTCACCAATGCACACTAACTCTCCCCCCTCACCAATGCACACTAACTCTCCCCCCTCACCAATACACACTGACACTCCCCCTCACCAATACAGACTGACACTCCCCCTCACCAATGCACACTAACAGTCCCCCCTCTCCAATGCACACTAACACTCCCCCCTCACCAATGCACACGAACTCTCCCCCCTCACCAATACACACCACCAATACACACTAACACTCTCCCCTCACCAATACACACTGACACACCCCCTCACCAATACACATTAACTCTCCCCCCTCACCAATGCACACTGACACTCCCCCCTCACCAATGCACACTGACACTCCCCCTCACCAATGCACACTAACACTCCCCCTTCACCAATGCACACTAACACTCCCCCCTCACCAATGCACACTAACTCTCCCCCCTCACCAATGCACACTAACTCTCCCCCCTCACCAATAAACACTGACACACCACCCTCACCAATACAGACTGACACTCCCCCTCACCAATACACACTGACACTCCCCCTCACCAATACACACTGACACTCCCCCTCACCAATACACACTGACACTCCCCCGCACCAATGCACACCAACACTCCCCCCTCACCAATACACACCGACACTCCCCCCTCACCAATACACACTGACAATCCCCCCTCACCAATACACATTGACAACTCCCTTCACAAACACACTGGCACCCTAACCCCTCACCAATACTCACTGAAACTCTACCATCATCAATACACATAGAAACACCCCCTTACGATTAAACATTGACACTACCGCCTGCCCAATACACACTGACACTCCCCCCTCACTAATACACATTGACACACCCCGCTTCAACATTACACACTGACACTCCCCCCTCACCAATGCACACTGACCCTCCCGCCTCACCAATATGAATGACTCTACACCCGCACCAACACACACTGAGTCTCTTCCCCTCACAGATACAGACTGACTCTACCCCCTCACCATTACACGCTGACACTCCCACCTCACCCATACAGACTGACTCTACCTCCTCACACTAACACTTTCCCCTCACCAATACACACTGCCAAACCCCCTCAGCAATACACACTAACTCTCCCCTTTCAACAAAACACACTAACACTCCCCTCTTACCAATACAGACTGACTCTACACCCTCACCAATACACACTAACTCCAGCCCCTCACCAATACACACTGACTCTCCCAACTCACCAACAGACACTGACTCAACCCCCTCACCAATGCACACTAACGCTCCCACCTCACCAATGCACACTAACGCTCCCTCCTCACCAATGCACACTAACTCTCCCAACTCACCAACAGACACTGACTCAACCCCCTCACCAATGCACACTAAAACTCCCCCCTCACCAATGCACACTGACTCTCCCCCCTCACCAGTACACACTGACACACCCCCTCACCAATACACACTGACACTCCCCCTCACCAATACAAGCTGACAATCCCCGTCACCAACGCACACTGACTCTCCCCCGTCACCAATACACACTGACACAGCCCCTCACCAATACGCACTGACACTCCCCCTCACCAATACAGACTGACATTCACCCTCACAAATACACACTGACTCTCCTCCCTCACCAATGCAGACTAACATTCCTCCCTCACCAATGCACACTGACACTCCCCCTCACCAATACACACTGACGCGCCCCCCTCACCAAAACGCACTGACACACCCCCTCACCAATACGCAGTAACTGTCCCCCATCACCAATACACACCACCAATACACACTAACACTTTCCCCTCACCAATACACACTGACACACCCCCTCACCAATACACATTAACTCTCACCCCTCACCAATGCGCACTAAGACTCCCCCCTCACCAATGCACACTAACATTCCCCCTCACCAATGCACACTAACACTCCCCCCTCACCAATGCAAATTAATGCTCACCTCCCACCAATACACACTAAAGCTCCCCTCTCACCAATGCACACTAACGCACCCCCAACACCAATGCACACTAACTCTCCGACCTCACCAATGCACACTAACGCTCCCACCTCACCAATGCACACTAACTCTCCCAACTCACCAACAGACACTGACTCAACCCCCTCACCAATACGCACTAACTCTCCCCCCTCACCAATACACACTGACACTCCCCCTCACCAATGCACACTAAAACTCCCCCCTCACCAATGCACACTGACTCTCCCCCCTCACCAATACACACTGACACACCCCCTCACCAATACACACTGACACTCCCCCTCACCAATACAGGCTGACAATCCCCGTCACCAATGCACACTGACTCTCCCCTGTCACCAATACACACGGACACACCCCCTCACCAATACACACTGACACTCCCCCTCACCAATACAGGCTGACAATCCCCGTCACCAATGCACACTGACTCTCCCCCGTCACCAATACACACTGAGACACCTCCTCACCAATACGCACTGACACTCCCACTCACCAATACAGACTGACATTCACCCTCACCAATACACACTGACTCTCCTCCCTCACCAATGCAGACTAACATTCCTCCCTCACCAATGCACACTGACACTCCCCCTCACCAATACACACTGACTCTCCCCCCTCACCAATACGCACTGACACACCCCCTCACCAATACGCAGTAACTGTCCCCCATCACCAATACACACCACCAATACACACTAACACTTTCCCCTCACCAATACACACTGACACACCCCCTCACCAATACACATTAACTCTCACCCCTCACCAATGCGCACTAAGACTCCCCCCTCACCAATGCACACTAACATTCCCCCTCACCAATGCACACTAACACTCCCCCCTCACCAATGCACATTAACACTCCCCCCTCACCAATGCACACTAACACTCGCCCCTCACCAATGCACACTAACACTCCCCTCTCACCAGTACACACTAATGCTCCCCTCTCACCAATGCACACTGACTCTCCTCCCTCACCAATGCACACTAACGCTCCCCTCTCACCAATGCACACTGACATTCCCCCTCATCAATACACACTGACTCTCCCCCCTCACCAATACGCACTGACACACACCCTCACCAATACACAGTAACTGTCCCCCCTCACCAATACACACCACCAATACACACTAACACTCATCCCTCACCAATGCACACTAACGCTCCCCTCTCATCAATGCACACTAAAACTCCCTCCTCACCAATACGCACTGACACACCCCCTCACCAATACACAGTAACTGTCCCGCATCACAAATACACACCACCAATACACACTAACACTCTCCCCTCACCAATACACACTGACACACCCCCTCACCAATACACAGTAACTGTCCCCCTCACCAATACACACCACCAATACACACTAACACTCTCCCCTCACCAATACACACTGACACACCCCCTCACCAATACACAGTAACTGTCCCCCTCACCAATACACACCACCAATACACACTAAGACTCACCCCTCACCAATGCACACTAACGCTCCCCTCTCACCAATGCACACTAACGCTCCCCCCTCACCAATGCACACTAACTCTCCCACCTCACCAATGCACACTAATGCTCCCCCCTCAACAATGCACACTAACTCTCCCAACTCACCAACAGACACTGACTCACCCCCCTCACCAACGCACACTAACTCTCCCTCCTCACCAATACACACTGACACTCCCCCCTCACCAATACAGACTGACACTCCCCCACACCAATGCACACTAACACTCCCCCCTCACCAATGCACACTAACTCTCCCAACTCACCAACAGACACTGACTCACCCCCCTCACCAATGCACACTAACTCTCCCCCCCACAAATACACTCTGACACTCCCCCCTCACCAATGCACACTGACACTCCCCCTCACCAATGCACACTACCACTCCCCCCTCACCAATGCACACTAACTCTCCCCCCTCACCAATGCACACTAACTCTCCCACCACACCAATACACATTGACACTGCCCCTCACCAATACAGACTGACACTCCCCCTCACCAATGCACACTAACAGTCCCCCCTCTCCAATGCACACTAACACTCCCCCCTCAACAATGCACACTAACTCTCCCCCCTCACCAATACACACTGACACGCCCCCTCACCAATACACACCACCAATACACACTAACACTCTCCCCTCACCAATACACACTGACACTCCCCCTCACCAATACACATTAACTCTCCCCCCTCACCAATGCACACTAACACACCCCCCCTCACCAATGCACACAAACACTCCCCCCTCACCAATGAACACTAACGCTCCCCTCTCACCAATGCACACTATTCCCCCCCATCTCATCAATGCACACTATCACTCCCTCCTCACCAATGCACACTAACACTCCCCCCTCACCAATGCACACAAACACTACCCCCTCACCAACGCACACTAACGCTCCCCTCTCACCAATGCACACTAACGCTCCCCTCTCACCAATGCACACTGACTCTCCTCCCTCACCAGTGCACACTAACGCTCCCCTCTCACCAATGCACACTGACATTCCCCCTCAGCAATACAAACTGACACTCCCCCCTCACCAATACGCACTGACACACCCCCTCACCAATACACAGTAACTGTCCCCCCTCACCAATACACACCACCCAAACACACTAACACTCTCCCCTCACCAATACACACTGACACACCCCCTCACCAATACACAGTAACTGTCCCCCCTCACCAATACAAACCACCAATACACACTAAGACTCACCGCTCACCAATGCACACTAACGCTCCCCTCTCACCAATGCACACTAACGCTCCCCCCTCACCAATGCACACTAACGCTCCCCCCTCACCAATGCACACTAACTCTCCCAACTCACCAACAGACACTGACTCACCCCCCTCACCAATGCACACTAACTCTCCCCCCTCACCAATACACACTGAATCACCCCCCTCACCAATGCACACTGACACTCCCACTCACAAATTCACACTAACACTCGCCCCTGACCGATGCACACTAACTATCCCCCCTCACCAATGCACACTAACTCTCCCCCCTCACCAATACACACTGACACTCCCCCTCACCAATACAGACTGACACTCCCCCTCACCAATGTACACTAACAGTCCCCCCTCTCCAATGCACACTAAAACTCCCCCCTCACCAATGCACACTAACGCTCCCCTCTCACCAATGCACACAAACGCTCCCCTCTCACCAATGCACACTAACTCTCCTCCCTCACCAATGCACACTAACACTCACCCCTCACCAATGCACACTGAAATTCCCCCTCAGCAATACACACTGACTCTCCCCCTCACCAATACACACTGACACACCCCCTCACCAATACACAGTAACTGTCCCCCCTCACCAATACACACCACCAATACACACTAACACCCTCCCCTCACCAATGCACACTAACGATCCCCCCTCACCAATGCACACTAACTCTCCCACCTCACCAATGCACACTAACGCTCCCCCCTCACCAATGCACACTAACTCTCCCAACTCACCAACAGACACTGACTCACCCCCCTCACCAATGCACACTAACTCTCCCCCCCACAAATACACACTGACACTCCCCCCTCACCAATGCACACTGACACTCCCCCTCACCAATGCACACTACCACTCCCCCCTCACCAATGCACACTAAGTCTCCCCACTCACCAATGCACACTAACTCTCCCACCACACCAATACACATTGACACTCCCCCTCACCAATACAGACTGACACTCCCCCTCACCAATGCACACTAACAGACCCCCTCTCCAATGCACACCAACACTCCCCCCTCAACAATGCACACTAACTCTCCCCCCTCACCAATACACACTGACAAGCCCCCTCACCAATACACATCACCAATACACACTAACACTCTCCCCTCACCAATACACACTGACACTCCCCCTCACCAATACACATTAACTCTCCCCCCTCACCAATGCACACTAACGCTCCCCTCTCACCAATGCACACTATTCCCCCCATCTCATCAATGCACACTATCACTCCCTCCTCACCAATGCACACTAACACTCCCTCCTCACCAATGCACACAAACACTCCCCCCTCACCAACGCACACTAACGCTCCCCTCTCACCAATGCACACTAATGCTCCCCTCTCACCAATGCACACTGACTCTCCTCCCTCACCAATGCACACTAACGCTCCCCTCTCACCAATGCACACTGACATTCCCCCTCAGCAATACAAACTGACACTCCCCCCTCACCAATACGCACTGACACACCCCCTTACCAATACACAGTAACTGTCCCCCCTCACCAATACACACCACCAAAACACACTAACGCTCTCCCCTCACCAATACACACTGACACTCCCCCTCACCAATACACAGTAACTGTCCCCCCTCACCAATACAAACCACCAATACACACTAAGACTCACCGCTCACCAATGCACACTAACTATCCCCCCTCACCAATGCACACTAACTCTGCCCCCTCACCAATACACACTGACACTCCCCCTCACCAATACAGACTGACACTCCCCCTCACCAATGTACACTAAAAGTCCCCCCTCTCCAATGCACACTAAAACTCCTCCCTCACCAATGCACACTAACGGTCCCCCCTCACCAATGCAGACTGACATTCCCCCTCAGCAATACACACTGACTCTCCCCCCTCACCAATACGCACTGACACACCCCCTCTCCAATACACAGTAACTGTCCCCCCTCACCAATACACACCTCCAATACACACTAACACTCTCCTCTCACCAATACACACTGATACTCCCCCTCACCAATACAGACTGACACTCCCCCTCACCAATGCACACTAACTCTCCCCCCTCACCAATCACACTGACACACCCGCTCACCAATACAGACTGACACTCCCCCTCACCAATACACACTGACACTCCCCCTCACCAATACAGACTGACACTCCCCCTCACCAATGCACGCTGACTCTCCCACCTCACCAATGCACACTGACACTCCCCCTCACCAATGCACACTAACACTCCCCCTTCACCAATGCACACTAACACTGCCCCCTCACCAATGCACACTAACACACCCCCCTCACCAATACACACTGACACTCCCCCCTCACCAATGCACACTGACACTTCCCCTCTCCAATGCACACTAACACTCCCCCCTCACCAATGCACACTAACTCTCCCCCCTCACCAATGCACACTAACTCTCCCCCATCACCAATACACACTGATACTCCCCCTCACCAATACAGACTGACACTCCCCCTCACCAATGCACACTAACTCTCCCCCCTCACCAATCACACTGATACACCCGCTCACCAATACAGACTGACACTCCCCCTCACCAATACACACTGACACTACCCCTCACCAATACAGACTGACACTCCCCCTCACCAATGCACGCTGACTCTCCCACCTCACCAATGCACACTGACACTCCCCCTCACCAATGCACACTAACACTCCCCCTTCACCAATGCACACTAACACTCCCCCCTCACCAATGCACACTAACACTCCCCCCTCACCAATACACACTGACACTCCCCCCTCACCAATGCTCACTGACACTCCCCCTCTCCAATGCACACTAACACTCCCCCCTCACCAATGCACACTAACTCTCCCCCCTCACCAATGCACACTAACTCTCCCCCCTCACCAATACACACTGATACGCCCCCTCACCAATACAGACTGACACTCCCCCTCACCAATGCACACTAACTCTCCCCCCTCACAAATCACACTGACACACCCGCTCACCAATACAGACTGACACTCCCCCTCACCAATACACACTGACACTACCCCTCACCAATACTGACTGACACTCCCCCTCACCAATGCACGCTGACTCTCCCACCTCACCAATGCACACTGACACTCCCCCTCACCAAGGCACACTAACACTCCCCCTTCACCAATGCACACTAACACTCCCCCCTCACCAATGCACACTAACACTCCCCCCTCACCAATACACACTGACACTCCCCCCTCACCAAAGCACACAAACACTCCCCCCTCACCAATGCACACTAACCCTCGCCCCTCACCAATGCACACTAACGCTCCCCTCTCACCAATGCACACTAATGCTCCCCTCTCATCAATGCACACTAACACTCCCTCCTCACCAATGCACACTAACACTCCCCCCTCACCAATGCACACAAACACTCCCTCCTCACCAATGCACACTAACGCTCGCCCCTCACCAATGCACACTAACGCTCCACTCTCACCAATGCACACTAACGCTCCCCTCTCACCAATGCACACTGACTCTCCTCCCTCACCAATGCACACTGACATTCCCCCTCAGCAATACACACTGACACTCCCCCCTCACCAATACGCACTGACACACCCCCTCACCAATACACAGTAACTGTCCCCCCTCACCAAAACACACCACCAATACACACTAACACTCTCCCCTCACCAATACACACTGACACACCCCCTCACCAATACACAGTAACTGTCCCCCCTCACCAATACACACCACCAATACACACTAACACTCACCCCTCACCAATGCAAACTAACGCTCCCCTCTCACCAATGCACACTAACGCTCCCCCCCTCACCAATGCACACTAACTCTCCCACCTCACCAATGCACACTAACTCTCCCACCTCACCAATGCACACTAACTCTCCCCCCTCACCAATACACACTGACACTCCCCCTCACCAATACAGACTGACACTCCCCCTCACCAATACACACTAACAGTCCCCCCTCTCCAATGCACACTAACACTCCCCCCTCACCAATGCACACTAACTCTCCCCCCTCACCAATACACAGTGACAAACCCCCTCACCAATACACACCACCAATACACACTAACACTCTCCCCTCACCAATACACACTGACACACCCCCTCACCAATACACATTAACTCTCCCCCCTCACCAATGCGCACTAAGACTCCCTCCTCACCAATGCACACTAACATTCCCCCTCACCAATGCACACTAACACTCCCCCCTCACCAATGCACGCTAACACACCCCCCTCACCAATGCACACAAACACTTCCCCCTCACCAATGCACACTAACACTCACCCGTCACCAATGCACACTAACGCTCCCCTCTCACCAATGCACACTAATGCTCCCCTCTCATCAATGCACACTGACATTCCCCCTCAGCAATACACAATGACACTACCCCCTCACCAATACGCACTGACACACCCCCTCACCAATACACAGTAACTGTCCCCCCTCACCAATACACATCACCAATACACACTAACACTCTCCCCTCACCAATACACACTGACACACCCACTCACCAATACACAGTAACTGTCCCCCTCACCAATACACACCACCAATACACACTAAGACTCACCCCTCACCAATGCACACTAACGCTCCCACCTCACCAATGCACACTAACTCTCCCACCTCACCAATGCAGACTAACGCTCCCCCCTCACCAATGCACACTAACTCTCCCAACTCACCAACAGACACTGACTCACCCCCCTCACCAATGCACACTAACTCTCCCCCCTCACCAATACACACTGACACTCCCCCCTCACCAATGCATACTGACACTGCCACTCGCAATGCACACTAACACTCACCCCTGACCAATGCACACTAACTCTCCCCCCTCACCAATGCACACTAACTCTCCCCCCTCACCAATACACACTGACACTCCCCCTCACCAATACAGACTGACACTCCCCCTCACCAATACACACTGACACTCCCCCCTCACCAATGCACACTGACACTGCCACTCGCAATGCACACTAACACTCACCCCTGACCAATGCACACTAACTCTCCCCCCTCACCAATACACACTGACACTCCCCCTCACCAATACAGACTGACACTCCCCCTCACCAATACACACTAACCGTCCCCCCTCACCAATGCACAGTAAAACTCCCCCTTCACCAATGCACACTAACGCTCCCCTCTCACCAATGCACACAAACGCTCCCCTCTCACCAATGCACACTGACTCTCCTCCCTCACCAATGCACACTAACGCTCCCACCTCACCAATGCACACTGACATTCCCCCTCAGCAATACACAATGACTCTCCCCCCTCACCAATACGCACTGACACACCCCCACACCAATACACAGTAACTGTCCCCCCTCACCAATACACACCACCAATACACACTAACGCTCTCCCCTCACCAATAAACACTGACACACCCCCTCACCAATACACAGTAACTGTCCCCCCTCACCAATACACACCACCAATACACACTAACGCTCTCCCCACACCAATACACACTGACACACCCCCTCACCAATACACAGTAACTGTCCCCCCTCACCAATACACACCACCAATACACACTAACGCTCTCCCCTCACCAATACACACTGACACACCCCCTCACCAATACACAGTAACTGTCCCCCCTCACCAATACACACCACCAATACACACTAACACTCACCCCTCACCAATGCACACTAACGCTCCCCTCTCACCAATGCACACTAACGCTCCCCCCTCACCAATGCACACTAACTCTCCCACCTCACCAATGCACACTAACGCTCCCCCCTCACCAATGCACACTAACTCTCCCACCTCACCAATGCACACTAACGCTCCCCCCTCACCAATGCACACTAACTCTCCCCCCTCACCAATACACACTGACACTCCCCCTCACCAATACAGACTGACACTCCCCCTCACCAATGCACACTAACAGTCCCCCCTCTCCAATGCACACTAACACTCCCCCCTCAACAATGCACACTAACTCTCCCCCCTCACCAATGCACACTAACACTCCCCCCTCACCAATGCACACTAACACACCCCCCTCACCAATGCACACAAACACTCCCTCCTCACCAATGCACACTAACACTCGCCCCTCACCAATGCACACTAACCCTCCCCTCTCACCAATGCACACTAATGCTCCCCTCTCATCAATGCACACTAACACTCCCTCCACACCAATTCACACTAACACTCCCCCCTCACCAATGCACACAAACACTCCCTACTCACCAATGCACACTAACACTCGCCCCTCACCAATGCACACTAACGCTCCCCTCTCACCAATGCACACTAATGCTCCCCTCTCATCAATGCACACTGACTCTCCTCCCTCACCAATGCACACTAACGCTCCCCTCTCACCAATGCACACTGACATTCCCCCTCAGCAATACACACTGACACTGCCCCCTCACCAATACGCACTGACACACCCTCTCACCAATACACAGTAACTGTCCCCGCTCACCAATACACACCACCAATACACACTAACACTCTCCCCTCACCAATACACACTGACACACCCCCGCACCAATACACAGTAACTGTCCCCCTCACCCATGCAAACCACCAATACACACTAACGCTCCCCCCCTCATCAATGCACACTAACTCTCCCCCCTCACCAATACACACTAACACACCACCCTCACCAATACAGACTGACACACCCCCTCACCAATACAGACTGACACTCCCCCTCACCAATACACACTGACACTCCCCCTCACCAATACACACTGACACTGCCCCTCACCAATACACACTGACACTCCCCCTCACCAATACACACTGACACTCCCCCGCACCAATGCACACCAACACTCCCCCCTCATCGATACACACTAACACTCCCCCCTCACCAATACACACTGACACTCCACCCTTTCCAATACACACTGACAATCACCCCTCACCAATACACATTGACAACTCCCTTCACAAACACACTGGCACCCTAACCCCTCACCAATACTCACTGAAACTCTACCATCATCAATACACATAGAAACACCCCCTTACGATTAAACATTGACACTACCGCCTGCCCAATACACACTGACACTCCCCCCTCACTAATACACATTGACACACCCCGCTTCAACATTACACACTGTCACTCCCCCCTCACCAATCCACACTGACCCTCCCGCCTCACCAATATGAATGACTCTACACCCTCACCAACACACACTGAGTCTCTTCCCCTCACAAATACAGACTGACTCTACCCCTTCACCATTACACGCTGACACTCCCACCTCACCCATACAGACTGACTCTACCTCCTCACCAATACACACCGACACTCCACCCTCAGCAATACACACTGACTGTACCACCTCACCAATACACACTGACTCTCTTCCCTCACCAATACACACTAACACACCCCCTCACCATTACACACTAACACTCTCCTCTCACCAATACAGAGTGACTCTCCCCCCTCACCAATAAACACTGACTCTACCCCCTCACCAATACACAGTAACTGTCCCCCCCTCACCAATACACACCACCAATACACACTAACACTTTCCCCTCACCAATACACACTGACAAACCCCCTCAGCAATACACACTAACTCTCCCCTTTCAACAAAACACACTAACACTCCCCTCTTACCAATACAGACTGACTCTACACACTCACCAATACACACTAACTCCAGCCCCTCACCAATACACACTGACACACCCCCTCAACAATACACATTAAATCTCCCCCCTCACCAATGCACACTAACACTCCCCCCTCACCAATGCACACTAACATTCCCCCTCACCAATGCACACTAACACTCCCCCCTCACCAATGCACACTAACACTCCCCCCTCACCAATGCACACTAACACTCCCCCCTCACCAATGCACACTAACACTCCCCCCTCACCAATGCACACTAATGCTCCCCTCTCACCAATACACACTAACGCTCCCCTCTCACCAATGCACACCAACACTCCCCCGCACCAATGCACACTAACACTCCCCCCTCACCAATGCACACTAACACTCCCCCGTCACCAATGCACACTAATGCTCCCCCCGCACCAATGCACACTAACACTCCCCCCTCACCAATGCACACTAACACTCCCCCGTCACCAATGCACACTAATGCTCCCCTCTCACCAATACACACTAACGCTCCCCTCTCACCAATACACACTAACACACCCCCTCACCATTACACACTAACACTCTCCTCTCACCAATACAGACTGACTCTCCCCCTCACCAATACAGACTGACACTCCCCCTCACCAATGCACACTAACAGTACCACCTCTCCAATGCACACTAACACTCCCCCCTCACCAATGCACACAAACTCTCCCCCCTCACCAATACACACTGACACACCCCCTCACCATTACAGACTGTCACTCCCCCTCACCAATACACACTGACACTCCCCCTCACCAATACAGACTGACACTCCCCCTCACCAATTCACACTGACTCTCCCCCCTCACCAATGCACACTAACACTCCCCCCTCACCAATGCACCCTGACCCTCCCCCTCACCAATACACACTAACGCTCCCCCCTCACCGATGCACACTAACTCTCCCAACTCACCAACAGAAACGGACTCACCCCCCTCACCAATGGACACAAACTCTCCCCCCTCACCAATACACACTGACACTCCCCCCTCACCAATGCACACTGACACTCCCCCTCTCCAATGCACACTAACACTCCCCCCTCACCAATGCACACTAACTCTCCCCCCTCACCAATGCACACTAACTCTCCCCCCTCACCAATATACACTGATACTCCCCCTCACCAATACAGACTGACACTCCCCCTCACCAATGCACACTAACTCTCCCCCCTCACCAATACACACTAACACTCACCCCTCACCAATGCACACTAACGCTCCCCTCTCAATAATGCACACTAACGCTCCACCCTCACCAATGCACACTAACTCTCCCACCTCACCAATGCACACTAACGCTCCCCCCTCACCAATACACACTAACTCTCCCCCCTCACCAATCACACTGACACACCCGCTCACCAATACAGACTGACACTCCCCCTCACCAATACACACTGACACTACCCCTCACCAATACAGACTGACACTCCCCCTCACCAATGCACGCTGACTCTCCCACCTCACCAATGCACACTGACACTCCCCCTCACCAATGCACACTAACACTCCCCCTTCACCAATGCACACTAACACTGCCCCCTCACCAATGCACACTAACACACCCCCATCACCAATACACACTGACACTCCCCCCTCACCAATGCACACTGACACTTCCCCTCTCCAATGCACACTAACACTCCCCCTTCACCAATGCATACTAACTCTCCCCCCTCACCAATGCACACTAACTCTCCCCCATCACCAATACACACTGATACTCCCCCTCACCAATACAGACTGACACTCCCCCTCACCAATGCACACTAACTCTCCCCCCTCACCAATCACACTGATACACCCGCTCACCAATACAGACTGACACTCCCCCTCACCAATACACACTGACACTACCCCTCACCAATACAGACTGACACTCCCCCTCACCAATGCACGCTGACTCTCCCACCTCACCAATGCACACTGACACTCCCCCTCACCAATGCACACTAAAACACCCCCTTCACCAATGCACACTAACACTCCCCCCTCACCAATGCACACTAACACTCCCCCCTCACCAATACACACTGACACTCCCCCCTCACCAATGCACACTGACACTCCCCCTCTCCAATGCACACTAACACTCCCCCCTCACCAATGCACACTAACTCTCCCCCCTCACCAATACACACTGATACTCCCCCTCACCAATACAGACTGACACTCCCCCTCACCAATGCACACTAACTCTCCCAACTCACCAACAGACACTGACTCACCCCCGTCACCAATGCACACTAACTCTCCCCCCTCACCAATACACACTGACTCTCCCCCCTCACCAATGCACACTGACACTCCCACTCACCAATTCACACTAACACTCGCCCCTGACCAATGCACACTTACTATCCCCCCTCACCAATGCACACTAACTCTCCCCCCTCACCAATACACACTGACACTCCCCCTCACCAATACAGACTGACACTCCCCCTCACCAATGTACACTAAAAGTCCCCCCTCTCCAATGCACACTAAAACTCCTCCCTCACCAATGCACACTAACGGTCCCCCCTCACCAATGCAGACTGACATTCCCCCTCAGCAATACACACTGACTCTCCCCCCTCACCAATACGCACTGACACACCCCCTCTCCAATACACAGTAACTGTCCCCCCTCACCAATACACACCTCCAATACACACTAACACTCTCCTCTCACCAATACACACTGACACACCCGCTCACCAATACACTGTAACTGTCCCCCCTCACCAATACACACCACCAATACACACTAACACTCACCCCTCACCAATGCACACTAACGCTCCCCTCTCAATAATGCACACTAACGCTCCCCCCTCACCAATGCACACTAACTCTCCCACCTCACCAATGCACACTAACGCTCCCCCCTCACCAATGCACACTAACTCTCCCAACTCACCAACAGACACTGACTCACCCCTCTCACCAATGGACACTAACTCTCCCCCCTCACCAATGCACACTAACACTCGCCCCTCACCAATGCACACTAACTCTACACCCTCACCAATGCACACTAACTCTCCCCCCTCACCAATACACACTAACTCTCCCCCCTCACCAATACACACTGATACTCCCCCTCACCAATACAGACTGACACTCCCCCTCACCAATGCACACTAACAGTACCACCTCTCCAATGCACACTAACACTCCCCCCTCACCAATGCACACAAACTCTCCCCCCTCACCAATACACACTGACACACCCCCTCACCATTACAGACTGTCACTCCCCCTCACCAATACACACTGACACTCCCCCTCACCAATACAGACTGACACTCCCCCTCACCAATTCACACTGACTCTCCCCCCTCACCAATGCACACTAACACTCCCCCCTCACCAATGCACCCTGACCCTCCCCCTCACCAATACACACTAACGCTCCCCCCTCACCGATGCACACTAACTCTCCCAACTCACCAACAGAAACGGACTCACCCCCCTCACCAATGGACACAAACTCTCCCCCCTCACCAATACACACTGACACTCCCCCCTCACCAATGCACACTGACACTCCCCCTCTCCAATGCACACTAACACTCCCCCCTCACCAATGCACACTAACTCTCCCCCCTCACCAATGCACACTAACTCTCCCCCCTCACCAATACACACTGATACTCCCCCTCACCAATACAGACTGACACTCCCCCTCACCAATGCACACTAACTCTCCCCCCTCACCAATCACACTGACACACCCGCTCACCAATATAGACTGACACTCCCCATCACCAATACACACTGACACTCCCCCTCAACAATGCACACTAACACTCCCCCTTCACCAATGCACACTAACACTCCCCCCTCACCAATGCACACTAACACTCCCCCCTCACCAATACACACTGACACTCCCCCTCACCAATGCACACTGACACTCCCCCTCTCCAATGCACACTAACACTCCCCCCTCACCAATGCACACTAACTCTCCCCCCTCACCAATGCACACTAACTCTCCCCCCTCACCAATACACACTGATACTCCCCCTCACCAATACAGACTGACACTCCCCCTCACCAATGCACACTAAATCTCCCCCCTCACCAATGCACACTGACACACACGCTCACCAATACAGACTGACACTCCCCCTCACCAATACACACTAACTCTCCCCCCTCACCAATGCACACTAACTCTCCCCCATCACCAATACACACTGATACTCCCCCTCACCAATACAGACTGACACTCCCCCTCACCAATGCACACTAACTCTCCCCCCTCACCAATCACACTGATACACCCGCTCTCCAATACAGACTGACACTCCCCCTCACCAATACACACTGACACTACCCCTCACCAATACAGACTGACACTCCCCCTCACCAATGCACGCTGACTCTCCCACCTCACCAATGCACAGTGACACTCCCCCTCACCAATGCACACTAAAACACCCCCTTCACCAATGCACACTAACACTCCCCCCTCACCAATGCACACTAACACTCCCCCCTCACCAATACACACTGACACTCCCCCCTCACCAATGCACACTGACACTCCCCCTCTCCAATGCACACTAACACTCCCCCCTCACCAATGCACACTAACTCTCCCCCCTCACCAATGCACACTAACTCTCCCCCCTCACCAATACACACTGATACTCCCCCTCACCAATACAGACTGACACTCCCCCTCACCAATGCACACTAACGCTCCCCCCTAACCAATGCACACTAACTCTCCCAACTCACCAACAGACACTGACTCACCCCCGTCACCAATGCACACTAACTCTCCCCCCTCACCAATACACACTGACTCTCCCCCCTCACCAATGCACACTGACACTACCACTCACCAATTCACACTAACACTCGCCCCTGACCAATGCACACTAACTATCCCCCCTCACCAATGCACACTAACTCTCCCCCCTCACCAATACACACTGACACTCCCCCTCACCAATACAGACTGACACTCCCCCTCACCAATGTACACTAAAAGTCCCCCCTCTCCAATGCACACTAAAACTCCTCCCTCACCAATGCACACTAACGGTCCCCCCTCACCAATGCAGACTGACATTCCCCCTCAGCAATACACACTGACTCTCCCCCCTCACCAATACGCACTGACACACCCCCTCTCCAATACACAGTAACTGTCCCCCCTCACCAATACACACCTCCAATACACACTAACACTCTCCTCTCACCAATACACACTGACACACCCGCTCACCAATACACTGTAACTGTCCCCCCTCACCAATACACACCACCAATACACACTAACACTCACCCCTCACCAATGCACACTAACGCTCCCCTCTCAATAATGCACACTAACGCTCCCCCCTCACCAATGCACACTAAGTCTCCCACCTCACCAATGCACACTAACGCTCCCCCCTCACCAATGCACACTAACTCTCCCAACTCACCAACAGACACTGACTCACCACTCTCACCAATGGACACTAACTCTCCCCCCTCACCAATGCACACTAACACTCGCCCCTCACCAATGCACACTAACTCTACACCCTCACCAATGCACACTAACTCTCCCCCCTCACCAATACACACTAACTCTCCCCCCTCACCAATACACACTGATACTCCCCCTCACCAATACAGACTGACACTCCCCCTCACCAATGCACACTAACAGTACCACCTCTCCAATGCACACTAACACTCCCCCCTCACCAATGCACACAAACTCTCCCCCCTCACCAATACACACTGACACACCCCCTCACCATTACAGACTGTCACTCCCCCTCACCAATACACACTGACACTCCCCCTCACCAATACAGACTGACACTCCCCCTCACCAATTCACACTGACTCTCCCCCCTCACCAATGCACACTAACACTCCCCCCTCACCAATGCACCTGACCCTCCCCCTCACCAATACACACTAACGCTCCCCCCTCACCGATGCACACTAACTCTCCCAACTCACCAACAGAAACGGACTCACCCCCCTCACCAATGGACACAAACTCTCCCCCCTCACCAATACACACTGACACTCCCCCCTCACCAATGCACACTGACACTTCCCCCTCTCCAATGCACACTAACACTCCCCCCTCACCAATGCACACTAACTCTCCCCCCCTCACCAATGCACACTAACTCTCCCCCCTCACCAATACACACTGATACTCCCCCTCACCAATACAGACTGACACTCCCCCTCACCAATGCACACTAACTCTCCCCCCTCACCAATCACACTGACACACCCGCTCACCAATACAGACTGACACTCCCCCTCACCAATACACACTGACACTACCCCTCACTAATACAGACTGACACTCCCCCTCACCAATGCACGCTGACTCTCCCACCTCACCAATGCACACTGACACTCCCCCTCACCAATGCACACTAACACTCCCCCTTCACCAATGCACACTAACACTGCCCCCTCACCAATGCACACTAACACACCCCCCTCACCAATACACACTGACACTCCCCCCTCACCAATGCACACTGACACTTCCCCTCTCCAATGCACACTAACACTCCCCCCTCACCAATGCACACTAACTCTCCCCCCTTACCAATGCACACTAACTCTCCCCCATCACCAATACACACTGATACTCCCCCTCACCAATACAGACTGACACTCCCCCTCACCAATGCACACTAACTCTCCCCCCTCACCAATCACACTGATACACCCGCTCACCAATACAGACTGACACTCCCCCTCACCAATACACACTGACACTACCCCTCACCAATACAGACTGACACTCCCCCTCACCAATGCACGCTGACTCTCCCACCTCACCAATGCACACTGACACTCCCCCTCACCAATGCACACTAACACTCCCCCTTCACCAATGCACACTAACACTCCCCCCTCACCAATGCACACTAACACTCCCCCCTCACCAATACACACTGACACTCCCCCCTCACCAATGCACACTGACACTCCCCCTCTCCAATGCACACTAACACTCCCCCCTCACCAATGCACACTAACTCTCCCCCCTCACCAATGCACACTAACTCTCCCCCCTCACCAATACACACTGATACTCCCCCTCACCAATACAGACTGACACTCCCCCTCACCAATGCACACTAACTCTCCCCCCTCACAAATCACACTGACACACCCGCTCACCAATACAGACTGACACTCCCCCTCACCAATACACACTGACACTACCCCTCACCAATACAGACTGACACTCCCCCTCACCAATGCACGCTGACTCTCCCACCTCACCAATGCACACTGACACTCCCCCTCACCAAGGCACACTAACACTCCCCCTTCACCAATGCACTCTAACACTCCCCCCTCACCAATGCACACTAACACTCCCCCCTCACCAATACACACTGACACTCCCCCCTCACCAAAGCACACAAACACTCCCCCCTCACCAATGCACACTAACACTCGCCCCTCACCAATGCACACTAACGCTCCCCTCTCACCAATGCACACTAAAGCTCCCCTCTCATCAATGCACACTAACACTCCCTCCTCACCAATGCACACTAACACTCCCCCCTCACCAATGCACACAAACACTCCCTCCTCACCAATGCACACTAACGCTCGCCCCTCACCAATGCACACTAACGCTCCACTCTCACCAATGCACACTAACGCTCCCCTCTCACCAATGCACACTGACTCTCCTCCCTCACCAATGCACACTGACATTCCCCCTCAGCAATACACACTGACACTCCCCCCTCACCAATACGCACTGACACACCCCCTCACCAATACACAGTAACTGTCCCCCCTCACCAATACACACCACCAATACACACTAACACTCTCCCCTCACCAATACACACTGACACACCCCATCACCAATACACAGTAACTGTCCCCCCTCACCAATACACACCACCAATACACACTAACACTCACCCCTCACCAATGCAAACTAACGCTCCCCTCTCACCAATGCACACTAACGCTCCCCCCTCACCAATGCACACTAACTCTCCCACCTCACCAATGCACACTAACTCTCCCACCTCACCAATGCACACTAACTCTCCCCCCTCACCAATACACACTGACACTCCCCCTCACCAATACACACCACCAATACACACTAACACTCTCCCCTCACCAATACACACTGACACACCCCCTCACCAATACACATTAACTCTCCCCCCTCACCAATGTGCACTAAGACTCCCCCCACACCAATGCACACTAACATTCCCCCTCACCAATGCACACTAACACTCCCCCCTCACCAATGCACGCTAACACACCCCCCTCACCAATGCACACAAACACTTCCCCCTCACCAATGCACACTAACACTCACCCGTCACCAATGCACACTAACGCTCCCCTCTCACCAATGCACTCTAATGCTCCCCTCTCATCAATGCACACTAACACTCCCTCCTCACCAATGCACACTAACACTCCCCCCTCACCAATGCACACAAACACTCCCTCCTCACCAATGCACACTAACGCTCGCCCCTCACCAATTCACACTAACGCTCCACTCTCACCAATGCACACTAACGCTCCCCTCTCACCAATGCACACTGACTCTCCTCCCTCACCAATGCACACTGACATTCCCCCTCAGCAATACACACTGACACTCCCCCCTCACCAATACGCACTGACACACCCCCTCACCAATACACAGTAACTGTCCCCCCTCACCAATACACAGCACCAATACACATAACACTCTCCCCTCACCAATACACACTGACACACCCCCTCACCAATACACAGTAACTGTCCCCCCTCACCAATACACACCACCAATACACACTAACACTCACCCCTCACCAATGCAAACTAACGCTCCCCTCTCACCAATGCACACTAACGCTCCCCCCTCACCAATGCACTCTAACTCTCCCACCTCACCAATGCACACTAACTCTCCCACCTCACCAATGCACACTAACTCTCCCCCCTCACCAATACACACTGACACTCCCCCTCACCAATACAGACTGACACTCCCCCTCACCAATACACACTAACAGTCCCCCCTCTCCAATGCACACTAACACTCCCCCCTCACCAATGCACACTAACTCTCCCCCCTCACCAATACACAGTGACAAACCCCCTCACCAATACACACCACCAATACACACTAACACTCTCCCCTCACCAATACACACTGACACACCCCCTCACCAATACACATTAACTCTCCCCCCTCACCAATGCGCACTAAGACTCCCCCCTCACCAATTCACACTAACATTCCCCCTCACCAATGCACACTAACACTCCCCCCTCACCAAAGCACGCTAACACACCCCCCTCACCAATGCACACAAACACTTACCCCTCACCAATGCACACTAACACTCACCCGTCACCAATGCACTCTAACGCTCCCCTCTCACCAATGCACACTAATGCTCCGCTCTCATCAATGCACACTGACATTCCCCCTCAGCAATACACAATGACACTCCCCCCTCACCAATACGCACTGATACACCCCCTCACCAATACAGACTGACACTCCCCCTCACCAATGCACACTAACGCTCCCCCCTCACCAATGCACACTAACGCTCCCCCCTCACCAATGCACACTAACTCTCCCAACTTACCAATGCACACTGACACTCCCACTCACCAATTCACACTAACACTCGCCCCTGACCAATGCACACTAACTATCCCGCCTCACCAATGCACACTAACTCTCCCCCCTCACCAATACACACTGACACTCCCCCTCACCAATACCGACTGACACTCCCCCTCACCAATGTACACTAAAAGTCCCCCCTCTCCAATGCACACTAAAACTCCTCCCTCACCAATGCACACTAACGGTCCCCCCTCACCAATGCAGACTGACATTCCCCCTCAGCAATACACACTGACTCTCCCCCCTCACCAATACGCACTGACACACCCCCTCTCCAATACACAGTAACTGTCCCCCCTCACCAATACACACCTCCAATACACACTAACACTCTCCTCTCACCAATACACACTGACACACCCGCTCACCACTACACTGTAACTGTCCCCCCTCACCAATACACACCACCAATACACACTAACACTCACCCCTCACCAATGCACACTAACGCTCCCCTCTCAATAATGCACACTAACGCTCCCCCCTCACCAATGCACACTAACTCTCCCACCTCACCAATGCACACTAACGCTCCCCCCTCACCAATGCACACTAACTCTCCCAACTCACCAAAAGACACTGACTCACCACTCTCACCAATGGACACTAACTCTCCCCCCTCACCAATGCACACTAACACTCGCCCCTCACCAATGCACACTAACTCTACACCCTCACCAATGCACACTAACTCTCCCCCCTCACCAATACACACTAACTCTCCCCCCTCACCAATACACACTGATACTCCCCCTCACCAATACAGACTGACACTCCCCCTCACCAATGCACACTAACAGTACCACCTCTCCAATGCACACTAACACTCCCCCCTCACCAATGCACACAAACTCTCCCCCCTCACCAATACACACTGACACACCCCCTCACCATTACAGACTGTCACTCCCCCTCACCAATACACACTGACACTCCCCCTCACCAATACAGACTGACACTCCCCCTCACCAATTAACACTGACTCTCCCCCCTCACCAATGCACACTAACACTCCCCCCTCACCAATGCACCCTGACCCTCCCCCTCACCAATACACACTAACGCTCCCCCCTCACCGATGCACACTAACTCTCCCAACTCACCAACAGAAACGGACTCACCCCCCTCACCAATGGACACAAACTCTCCCCCCTCACCAATACACACTGACACTCCCCCCTCACCAATGCACACTGACACTCCCCCTCTCCAATGCACACTAACACTCCCCCCTCACCAATGCACTCTAACTCTCCCCCCTCACCAATGCACACTAACTCTCCCCCCCTCACCAATACACACTGATACTCCCCCTCACCAATACAGACTGACACTCCCCCTCACCAATGCACACTAACTCTCCCCCCTCACCAATCACACTGACACACCCGCTCACCAATATAGACTGACACTCCCCCTCACCAATACACACTGACACTCCCCCTCAACAATGCACACTAACACTCCCCCTTCACCAATGCACACTAACACTCCCCCCTCACCAATGCACACTAACACTCCCCCCTCACCAATACACACTGACACTCCCCCCTCACCAATGCACACTGACACTCCCCCTCTCCAATGCACACTAACACTCCCCCCTCACCAATGCACACTAACTCTCCCCCCTCACCAATGCACACTAACTCTCCCCCCTCACCAATACACACTGATACTCCCCCTCACCAATACAGACTGACACTCCCCCTCACCAATGCACACTAACTCTCCCCCCTCACCAATCACACTGACACACCCGCTCACCAATACAGACTGACACTCCCCCTCACCAATACACACTGACACTACCCCTCACCAATACAGACTGACACTCCCCCTCACCAATGCACGCTGACTCTCCCACCTCACCAATGCACACTGACACTCCCCCTCACCAATGCACACTAACACTCCCCCTTCACCAATGCACACTAACACTCCCCCCTCACCAATGAACACTAACACACCCCCCTCACCAATACACACTGACACTCCCCCCTCACCAATGCACACTGACACTTCCCCTCTCCAATGCACACTAACACTCCCCCCTCACCAATGCACACTAACTCTCCCCCCTCACCAATGCACACTAACTCTCCCCCATCACCAATACACACTGATACTCCCCCTCACCAATACAGACTGACACTCCCCCTCACCAATGCACACTAACTCTCCCCCCTCACCAATCACACTGATACACCCGCTCACCAATACAGACTGACACTCCCCCACACCCATACACACTGACACTACCCCTCACCAATACAGACTGACACTCCCCCTCACCAATGCACGCTGACTCTCCCACCTCACCAATGCACACTGACACTCCCCCTCACCAATGCACACTAACACTCCCCCTTCACCAATGCACACTAACACTCCCCCCTCACCAATGCACACTAACACTCCCCCCTCACCAATACACACTGACACTCCCCCCTCACCAATGCACACTGACACTCCCCCTCTCCAATGCACACTAACACTGCCCCCTCACCAATGCACACTAACTCTCCCCCCTCACCAATGCACACTAACTCTCCCCCCTCACCAATACACACTGATACTCCCCCTCACCAATACAGACTGACACTCCCCCTCACCAATGCACACTAACTCTCCCCCCTCACAAATCACACTGACACACCCGCTCACCAATACAGACTGACACTCCCCCTCACCAATACACACTGACACTACCCCTCACCAATACAGACTGACACTCCCCCTCACCAATGCACGCTGACTCTCCCACCTCACCAATGCACACTGACACTCCCCCTCACCAAGGCACACTAACACTCCCCCTTCACCAATGCACACTAACACTCCCCCCTCACCAATGCACACTAACACTCCCCCCTCACCAATACACACTGACACTCCCCCCTCACCAAAGCACACAAACACTCCCCCCTCACCAATGCACACTAACACTCGCCCCTCACCAATGCACACTAACGCTCCCCTCTCACCAATGCACACTAATGCTCCCCTCTCATCAATGCACACTAACACTACCTCCTCACCAATGCACACTAACACTCCCCCCTCACCAATGCACACAAACACTCCCTCCTCACCAATGCACACTAACGCTCGCCCCTCACCAATGCACACTAACGCTCCACTCTCACCAATGCACACTAACGCTCCCCTCTCACCAATGCACACTGACTCTCCTCCCTCACCAATGCACACTGACATTCCCCCTCAGCAATACACACTGACACTCCCCCCTCACCAATACGCACTGACACACCCCCTCACCAATACACAGTAACTGTCCCCCCTCACCAATACACACCACCAATACACACTAACACTCTCCCCTCACCAATACACACTGACACACCCCCTCACCAATACACAGTAACTGTCCCCCCTCACCAATACACACCACCAATACACACTAACACTCACCCCTCACCAATGCAAACTAACGCTCCCCTCTCACCAATGCACACTAACGCTCCCCCCTCACCAATGCACACTAACTCTCCCACCTCACCAATGCACACTAACTCTCCCACCTCACCAATGCACACTAACTCTCCCCCCTCACCAATACACACTGACACTCCCCCTCACCAATACACACCACCAATACACACTAACACTCTCCCCTCACCAATACACACTGACACACCCCCTCACCAATACACATTAACTCTCCCCCCTCACCAATGCTCACTAAGACTCCCCCCTCACCAATGCACACTAACATTCCCCCTCACCAATGCACACTAACACTCCCCCCTCACCAATGCACGCTAACACACCCCCCTCACCAATGCACACAAACACTTCCCCCTCACCAATGCACACTAACACTCACCCGTCACCAATGCACACTAACGCTCCCCTCTCACCAATGCACACTAATGCTCCCCTCTCATCAATGCACACTAACACTCCCTCCTCACCAATGCACACTAACACTCCCCCCTCACCAATGCACACAAACACTCCCTCCTCACCAATGCACACTAACGCTCGCCCCTCACCAATGCACACTAACGCTCCACTCTCACCAATGCACACTAACGCTCCCCTCTCACCAATGCACACTGACTCTCCTCCCTCACCAATGCACACTGACATTCCCCCTCAGCAATACACACTGACACTCCCCCCTCACCAATACGCACTGACACACCCCCTCACCAATACACAGTAACTGTCCCCCCTCACCAATACACACCACCAATACACACTAACACTCACCCCTCACCAATGCAAACTAACGCTCCCCTCTCACCAATGCACACTAACGCTCCCCCCTCACCAATGCACACTAACTCTCCCACCTCACCAATGCACACTAACTCTCCCACCTCACCAATGCACACTAACTCTCCCCCCTCACCAATACACACTGACACTCCCCCTCACCAATACAGACTGACACTCACCCTCACCAATGCACACTAACTCTCCCACCTCACCAATGCACACTAACTCTCCCACCTCACCAATGCACACTAACACTCCCCCTTCACCAATGCACACTAACACTCCCCCCTCACCAATGCACACTAACAGTACCACCTCTCCAATGCACACTAACACTCCCCCCTCACCAATGCACACAAACTCTCCCCCCTCACCAATACACACTGACACACCCCCTCACCATTACAGACTGTCACTCCCCCTCACCAATACACACTGACACTCCCCCTCACCAATACAGACTGACACTCAACCTCACCAATTAACACTGACTCTCCCCCCTCACCAATGCACACTAACACTCCCCCCTCACCAATGCACCCTGACCCTCCCCCTCACCAATACACACTAACGCTCCCCCCTCACCGATGCACACTAACTCTCCCAACTCACCAACAGAAACGGACTCACCCCCCTCACCAATGGACACAAACTCTCCCCCCTCACCAATACACACTGACACTCCCCCCTCACCAATGCACACTGACACTCCCCCTCTCCAATGCACACTAACACTCCCCCCTCACCAATGCACTCTAACTCTCCCCCCTCACCAATGCACACTAACTCTCCCCCCTCACCAATACACACTGATACTCCCCCTCACCAATACAGACTGACACTCCCCCCTCACCAATGCACACTAACTCTCCCCCCTCACCAATCACACTGACACACCCGCTCACCAATATAGACTGACACTCCCCCTCACCAATACACACTGACACTCCCCCTCAACAATGCACACTAACACTCCCCCTTCACCAATGCACACTAACACTCCCCCCTCACCAATGCACACTAACACTCCCCCCTCACCAATACACACTGACACTCCCCCCTCACCAATGCACACTGACACTCCCCCTCTCCAATGCACACTAACACTCCCCCCTCACCAATGCACACTAACTCTCCCCCCTCACCAATGCACACTAACTCTCCCCCCTCACCAATACACACTGATACTCCCCCTCACCAATACAGACTGACACTCCCCCTCACCAATGCACACTAACTCTCCCCCCTCACCAATCACACTGACACACCCGCTCACCAATACAGACTGACACTCCCCCTCACCAATACACACTGACACTACCCCTCACCAATACAGACTGACACTCCCCCTCACCAATGCACGCTGACTCTCCCACCTCACCAATGCACACTGACACTCCCCCTCACCAATGCACACTAACACTCCCCCTTCACCAATGCACACTAACACTCCCCCCTCACCAATGAACACTAACACACCCCCCTCACCAATACACACTGACACTCCCCCCTCACCAATGCACACTGACACTTCCCCTCTCCAATGCACACTAACACTCCCCCCTCACCAATGCACACTAACTCTCCCCCCTCACCAATGCACACTAACTCTCCCCCATCACCAATACACACTGATACTCCCCCTCACCAATACAGACTGACACTCCCCCTCACCAATGCACACTAACTCTCCCCCCTCACCAATCACACTGATACACCCGCTCACCAATACAGACTGACACTCGCCCTCACCAATACACACTGACACTACCCCTCACCAATACAGACTGACACTCCCCCTCACCAATGCACGCTGACTCTCCCACCTCACCAATGCACACTGACACTCCCCCTCACCAATGCACACTAACACTCCCCCTTCACCAATGCACACTAACACTCCCCCCTCACCAATGCACACTAACACTCCCCCCTCACCAATACACACTGACACTCCCCCCTCACCAATGCACACTGACACTCCCCCTCTCCAATGCACACTAACACTGCCCCCTCACCAATGCACACTAACTCTCCCCCCTCACCAATGCACACTAACTCTCCCCCCTCACCAATACACACTGATACTCCCCCTCACCAATACAGACTGACACTCCCCCTCACCAATGCACACTAACTCTCCCCCCTCACAAATCACACTGACACACCCGCTCACCAATACAGACTGACACTCCCCCTCACCAATACACACTGACACTACCCCTCACCAATACAGACTGACACTCCCCCTCACCAATGCACGCTGACTCTCCCACCTCACCAATGCACACTGACACTCCCCCTCACCAAGGCACACTAACACTCCCCCTTCACCAATGCACACTAACACTCCCCCCTCACCAATGCACACTAACACTCCCCCCTCACCAATACACACTGACACTCCCCCCTCACCAAAGCACACAAACACTCCCCCCTCACCAATGCACACTAACACTCGCCCCTCACCAATGCACACTAACGCTCCCCTCTCACCAATGCACACTAATGCTCCCCTCTCATCAATGCACACTAACACTCCCTCCTCACCAATGCACACTAACACTCCCCCCTCACCAATGCACACAAACACTCCCTCCTCACCAATGCACACTAACGCTCGCCCCTCACCAATGCACACTAACGCTCCACTCTCACCAATGCACACTAACGCTCCCCTCTCACAAATGCACACTGACTCTCCTCCCTCACCAATGCACACTGACATTCCCCCTCAGCAATACACACTGACACTCCCCCCTCACCAATACGCACTGACACACCCCCTCACCAATACACAGTAACTGTCCCCCCTCACCAATACACACCACCAATACACACTAACACTCTCCCCTCACCAATACACACTGACACACCCCCTCACCAATACACAGTAACTGTCCCCCCTCACCAATACACACCACCAATACACACTAACACTCACCCCTCACCAATGCAAACTAACGCTCCCCTCTCACCAATGCACACTAACGCTCCCCCCTCACCAATGCACACTAACTCTCCCACCTCACCAATGCACACTAACTCTCCCACCTCACCAATGCACACTAACTCTCCCCCCTCACCAATACACACTGACACTCCCCCTCACCAATACACACCACCAATACACACTAACACTCTCCCCTCACCAATACACACTGACACACCCCCTCACCAATACACATTAATTCTCCCCCCTCACCAATGCGCACTAAGACTCCCCCCTCACCAATGCACACTAACATTCCCCCTCACCAATGCACACTAACACTCCCCCCTCACCAATGCACGCTAACACACCCCCCTCACCAATGCACACAAACACTTCCCCCTCACCAATGCACACTAACACTCACCCGTCACCAATGCACACTAACGCTCCCCTCTCACCAATGCACACTAATGCTCCCCTCTCATCAATGCACACTAACACTCCCTCCTCACCAATGCACACTAACACTCCCCCCTCACCAATGCACACAAACACTCCCTCCTCACCAATGCACACTAACGCTCGCCCCTCACCAATGCACACTAACGCTCCACTCTCACCAATGCACACTAACGCTCCCCTCTCACCAATGCACACTGACTCTCCTCCCTCACCAATGCACACTGACATTCCCCCTCAGCAATACACACTGACACTCCCCCCTCACCAATACGCACTGACACACCCCCTCACCAATACACAGTAACTGTCCCCCCTCACCAATACACACCACCAATACACACTAACACTCACCCCTCACCAATGCAAACTAACGCTCCCCTCTCACCAATGCACACTAACGCTCCCCCCTCACCAATGCACACTAACTCTCCCACCTCACCAATGCACACTAACTCTCCCACCTCACCAATGCACACTAACTCTCCCCCCTCACCAATACACACTGACACTCCCCCTCACCAATACAGACTGACACTCCCCCTCACCAATGCACACTAACTCTCCCACCTCACCAATGCACACTAACTCTCCCACCTCACCAATGCACACTAACTCTCCCCCCTCACCAATACACACTGAGACTACCCCTCACCAATACAGACTGACACTCCCCCTCACCAATGCACGCTGACTCTCCCACCTCACCAATGCACACTGACACTCCCCCTCACCAATGCACACTAACACTCCCCCTTCACCAATGCACACTAACACTCCCCCCTCACCAATGCACACTAACACTCCCCCCTCACCAATACACACTGACACTCCCCCCTCACCAATGCACACTGACACTCCCCCTCTCCAATGCACACTAACACTGCCCCCTCACCAATGCACACTAACTCTCCCCCCTCACCAATGCACACTAACTCTCCCCCCTCACCAATACACACTGATACTCCCCCTCACCAATACAGACTGACACTCCCCCTCACCAATGCACACTAACTCTCCCCCCTCACAAATCACACTGACACACCCGCTCACCAATACAGACTGACACTCCCCCTCACCAATACACACTGACACTACCCCTCACCAATACAGACTGACACTCCCCCTCACCAATGCACGCTGACTCTCCCACCTCACCAATGCACACTGACACTCCCCCTCACCAAGGCACACTAACACTCCCCCTTCACCAATGCACACTAACACTCCCCCCTCACCAATGCACACTAACTCTCCCCCCTCACCAATGCACACTAACTCTCCCCCATCACCAATACACACTGATACTCCCCCTCACCAATACAGACTGACACTCCCCCTCACCAATGCACACTAACTCTCCCCCCTCACCAATCACACTGATACACCCGCTCACCAATACAGACTGACACTCCCCCTCACCAATACACACTGACACTACCCCTCACCAATACAGACTGACACTCCCCCTCACCAATGCACGCTGACTCTCCCACCTCACCAATGCACACTGACACTCCCCCTCACCAATGCACACTAACACTCCCCCCTCACCAATGCACACTAACACTCCCCCCTCACCAATACACACTGACACTCCCCCCTCACCAATGCACACTGACACTCCCCCTCTCCAATGCACACTAACACTGCCCCCTCACCAATGCACACTAACTCTCCCCCCTCACCAATGCACACTAACTCTCCCCCCTCACCAATACACACTGATACTCCCCCTCACCAATACAGACTGACACTCCCCCTCACCAATGCACACTAACTCTCCCCCCTCACAAATCACACTGACACACCCGCTCACCAATACAGACTGACACTCCCCCTCACCAATACACACTGACACTACCCCTCACCAATACAGACTGACACTCCCCCTCACCAATGCACGCTGACTCTCCCACCTCACCAATGCACACTGACACTCCCCCTCACCAAGGCACACTAACACTCCCCCTTCACCAATGCACACTAACACTCCCCCCTCACCAATGCACACTAACACTCCCCCCTCACCAATACACACTGACACTCCCCCCGCACCAAAGCACACAAACACTCCCCCCTCACCAATGCACACTAACACTCGCCCCTCACCAATGCACACTAACGCTCCCCTCTCACCAATGCACACTAATGCTCCCCTCTCATCAATGCACACTAACACTCCCTTCTCACCAATGCACACTAACACTCCCCCCTCACCAATGCACACAAACACTCCCTCCTCACCAATGCACACTAACGCTCGCCCCTCACCAATGCACACTAACGCTCCACTCTCACCAATGCACACTAACGCTCCCCTCTCACCAATGCACACTGACTCTCCTCCCTCAACAATGCACACTGACATTCCCCCTCAGCAATACACACTGACACTCCCCCCTCACCAATACGCACTGACACACCCCCTCACCAATACACAGTAACTGTCCCCCCTCACCAATACACACCACCAATACACACTAACACTCTCCCCTCACCAATACACACTGACACACCCCCTCACCAATACACAGTAACTGTCCCCCCTCACCAATACACACCACCAATACACACTAACACTCACCCCTCACCAATGCAAACTAACGCTCCCCTCTCACCAATGCACACTAACGCTCCCCCCTCACCAATGCACACTAACTCTCCCACCTCACCAATGCACACTAACTCTCCCACCTCACCAATGCACACTAACTCTCCCCCCTCACCAATACACACTGACACTCCCCCTCACCAATACAGACTGACACTCCCCCTCACCAATGCACACTAACTCTCCCACCTCACCAATGCACACTAACTCTCCCACCTCACCAATGCACACTAACTCTCCCCCCTCACCAATACACACTGACACTACCCCTCACCAATACAGACTGACACTCCCCCTCACCAATGCACGCTGACTCTCCCACCTCACCAATGCACACTGACACTCCCCCTCACCAATGCACACTAACACTCCCCCTTCACCAATGCACACTAACACTCCCCCCTCACCAATGCACACTAACACTCCCCCCTCACCAATACACACTGACACTCCCCCTCACCAATGCACACTAACTCTCCCACCTCACCAATGCACACTAACTCTCCCACCTCACCAATGCACACTAACTCTCCCCCCTCACCAATACACACTGACACTACCCCTCACCAATACAGACTGACACTCCCCCTTCACCAATGCACGCTGACTCTCCCACCTCACCAATACACACTGACACTCCCCCTCACCAATGCACACTAACACTCCCCCTTCACCAATGCACACTAACACTCCCCCCTCACCAATGCACACTAACACTCCCCCCTCACCAATACACACTGACACTCCCCCCTCACCAATGCACACTGACACTCCCCCTCTCCAATGCACACTGACACTGCCCCCTCACCAATGCACACTAACTCTCCCCCCTCACCAATGCACACTAACTCTCCCCCCTCACCAATACACACTGATACTCCCCCTCACCAATACAGACTGACACTCCCCCTCACCAATGCACACTAACTCTCCCCCCTCACAAATCACACTGACACACCCGCTCACCAATACAGACTGACACTCCCCCTCACCAATACACACTGACACTACCCCTCACCAATACAGACTGACACTCCCCCTCACCAATGCACGCTGACTCTCCCACCTCACCAATGCACACTGACACTCCCCCTCACCAAGGCACACTAACACTCCCCCTTCACCAATGCACACTAACACTCCCCCCTCACCAATGCACACTAACACTCCCCCCTCACCAATGCACACTAACGCTCCCCCCTCACCAATGCACACTAACTCTCCCACCTCACCAATGCACACTAACTCTCCCACCTCACCAATGCACACTAACTCTCCCCCCTCACCAATACACACTGACACTCCCCCTCACCAATACAGACTGACACTCCCCCTCACCAATGCACACTAACTCTCCCACCTCACCAATGCACACTAACTCTCCCACCTCACCAATGCACACTAACTCTCCCCCCTCACCAATACACACTGACACTCCCCCTCACCAATACAGACTGACACTCCCCCTCACCAATACACACTAACAGTCCCCCCTCTCCAATGCACACTAACACTCCCCCCTCACCAATGCACACTAACTCTCCCCCCTCACCAATACACAGTGACAAACCCCCTCACCAATACACACCACCAATACACACTAACACTCTCCCCTCACCAATACACACTGACACACCCCCTCGCCAATACACATTAACTCTCCCCCCTCACCAATGCGCACTAAGACTCCCCCCTCACCAATGCACACTAACATTCCCCCTCACCAATGCACACTAACACTCCCCCCTCACCAAAGCACGCTAACACACCCCCCTCACCAATGCACACAAACACTTCCCCCTCACCAATGCACACTAACACTCACCCGTCACCAATGCACTCTAACGCTCCCCTCTCACCAATGCACACTAATGCTCCCCTCTCATCAATGCACACTGACATTCCCCCTCAGCAATACACAATGACACTCCCCCCTCACCAATACGCACTGACACACCCCCTCACCAATACACAGTAACTGTCCCCCCTCACCAATACACATCACCAATACACACTAACACTCTCCCCTCACCAATACACACTGACACACCCCCTCACCAATACACAGTAACTGTCCCCCTCACCAATACACACCACCAATACACACTAACACTCTCCCCTCACCAATACACACTGACACACCCCCTCACCAATACACAGTAACTGTCCCCCTCACCAATACACACCACCAATACATACTAAGACTCACCCCTCACCAATGCACACTAACGCTCCCATCTCACCAATGCACACTAACTCTCCCACCTCACCAATGCAGACTAACGCTCCCCCCTCACCAATGCACACTAACTCTCCCAACTCACCAACAGCCACTGACTCACCCCCCTCACCAATGCACACTAACTCTCCCCCCTCACCAATACACACTGACACTCCCCCCTCACCAATGCATACTGACACTGCCACTCGCAATGCACACTAACACTCACCCCTGACCAATGCACACTAACTCTCCCCCCTCACCAATGCACACTAACTCTCCCCCCTCACCAATACACACTGACACTCCCCCTCACCAATACAGACTGACACTCCCCCTCACCAATACACACTGACACTCCCCCCTCACCAATGCACACTGACACTGCCACTCGCAATGCACACAAACACTCACCCCTGACCAATGCACACTAACTCTCCCCCCTCACCAATACACACTGACACTCCCCCACACCAATACAGACTGACACTCCCCCTCACCAATGCACACTAACAGTCCCCCCTCACCAATGCACACTAAAACTCCCCCTTAACCAAAGCACACTAACGCTCCCCTCTCACCAATGCACACAAACGCTCCCCTCTCACCAATGCACACTGACTCTCCTCCCTCACCAATGCACACTAACGCTCCCCCCTCACCAATGCACACTGACATTCCCCCTCAGCAATACACAATGACTCTCCCCCCTCACCAATACGCACTGACACACTCCCTCACCAATACACAGTAACTGTCCCCCCTCACCAATACACACCACCAATACACACTAACGCTCTCCCCTCACCAATACACACTGACACACCCCCTCACCAATACACAGTAACTGTCCCCCCTCACCAATACACACCACCAATACACACTAACACTCACCCCTCACCAATGCACACTAACGCTCCCCTCTCACCAATGCACACTAACGCTCCCCCCTCACCAATGCACACTAACTCTCCCACCTCACCAATGCACACTAACGCTCCCCCCTCACCAATGCACACTAACTCTCCCACCTCACCAATGCACACTAACGCTCCCCCCTCACCAATGCACACTAACTCTCCCCCCTCACCAATACACTCAGACACTCCCCCCTCACCAATGCACACTGACACTCCCCCTCACCAATGCACACTAACACTCCCCCCTCACCAATGCACACTAACTCTACCCCCTCACCAATGCACACTAACTCTCCCCCCTCCCCAATACACACTGACACTCCCCCTCACCAAAACAGACTGACACTCCCCCTCACCAATGCACACTAACAGTCCCCCCTCTCCAATGCACACTAACACTCCCCCCTCAACAATGCACACTAACTCTCCCCCCTCACCAATGCACACTAACACTCCCCCCTCACCAATGCACACTAACACACCCCCCTCACCAATACACAGCAACTGTCCCCCCTCACCAATACACACCACCAATACACACTAACACTCTCCCCTCACCAATACACACTGGCACACCCCCTCACCAATACACAGTAACTGTCCCCCCTCACCAATACACACCACCAATACACACTAACACTCACCCCTCACCAATGCAAACTAACGCTCCCC
Source organism: Carcharodon carcharias (assembly GCF_017639515.1). Taxonomy (NCBI): domain Eukaryota; kingdom Metazoa; phylum Chordata; class Chondrichthyes; order Lamniformes; family Lamnidae; genus Carcharodon; species Carcharodon carcharias. Next base: position 135,513,505 of record NC_054468.1, on the reverse strand, counting down.
TCTCACCAATGCACACTAACGCTCCCCCCTCACCAATGCACACTAACTCTCCCACCTCACCAATGCACACTAACTCTCCCACCTCACCAATGCACACTAACTCTCCCCCCTCACCAATACACACTGACACTCCCCCTCACCAATACAGACTGACACTCCCCCTCACCAATACACACTAACAGTCCCCCCTCTCCAATGCACACTAACACTCCCCCCTCACCAATGCACACTAACTCTCCCCCTTCACCAATACACAGTGACAAACCCCCTCACCAATACACGCCACCAATACACACTAACACTCTCCCCTCACCAATACACACTGACACACCCCCTCACCAATACACATTAACTCTCCCCTATCACCAATGCGCACTAAGACTCCCCCCTCAGCAATACACAATGACACTCCCCCCTCACCAATACGCACTGACACACCCCCTCACCAATACACAGTAACTGTCCCCCCTCACCAATACACATCACCAATACACACTAACACTCTCCCCTCACCAATACACACTGACACACCCCCTCACCAATACACAGTAACTGTCCCCCTCACCAATACACACCACCAATACACACTAAGACTCACCCCTCACCAATGCACACTAACGCTCCCCTCTCACCAATGCACACTAACGCTCCCACCTCACCAATGCACACTAACTCTCCCACCTCACCAATGCAGACTAACGCTCCCCCCTCACCAATGCACACTAACTCTCCCAACTCACCAACAGACACTGACTCACCCCCCTCACCAATGCACACTAACTCTCCCCCCTCACCAATACACACTGACACTCCCCCCTCACCAATGCATACTGACACTGCCACTCGCAATGCACACTAACACTCACCCCTGACCAATGCACACTAACTCTCCCCCCTCACCAATGCACACTAACTCTCCACCCTCACCAATACACACTGACACTCCCCCTCACCAATACAGACTGACACTCCCCCTCACCAATACACACTGACACTCCCCCCTCACCAATGCACACTGACACTGCCACTCGCAATGCACACTAACACTCACCCCTGACCAATGCACACTAACTCGCTCCCCTCACCAATACACACTGACACTCCCCCTCACCAATACAGACTGACACTCCCCCTCACCAATGCACACTAACAGTCCCCCCTCACCAATGCAAACTAAAACTCCCCCTTCACCAATGCACACTAACGCTCCCCTCTCACCAATGCACACAAACGCTCCCCTCTCACCAATGCACACTGACTCTCCTCCCTCACCAATGCACACTAACGCTCCCCCCTCACCAATGCACACTGACATTCCCCCTCAGCAATACACAATGACTCTCCCCCCTCACCAATACGCACTGACACACCCCCTCACCAATACACAGTAACTGTCCCCCCACACCAATACACACCACCAATACACACTAACGCTCTCCCCTCACCAATACACACTGACACACCCCCTCACCAATACACAGTAACTGTCCCCCCTCACCAATACACACCACCAATACACACTAACACTCACCCCTCACCAATGCAAACTAACGCTCCCCTCTCACCAATGCACACTAACGCTCCCCCCTCACCAATGCACACTAACTCTCCCACCTCACCAATGCACACTAACTCTCCCACCTCACCAATGCACACTAACTCTCCCCCCTCACCAATACACACTGACACTCCCCCTCACCAATACAGACTGACACTCACCCTCACCAATACACACTAACAGTCCCCCCTCTCCAATGCACACTAACACTCCCCCCTCACCAATGCACACTAACTCTCCCCCCTCACCAATACACAGTGACAAACCCCCTCACCAACACACCACCAATACACACTAACACTCTCCCCTCACCAATACACACTGACACATCCCCTCACCAATACACATTAACTCTCCCCCCTCACCAATGCGCACTAAGACTCCCCCCTCACCAATGCACACTAACATTCCCCCTCACCAATGCACACTAACACTCCCCCCTCACCAAAGCACGCTAACACACCCCCCTCACCAATGCACACAAACACTTCCCCCTCACCAATGCACACTAACACTCACCCGTCACCAATGCACACTAACGCTCCCCTCTCACCAATGCACACTAATGCTCCCCTCTCATCAATGCACACTGACACACCCCCTCACCAATACACAGTAACTGTCCCCCTCACCAATACACACCACCAATACACACTAAGACTCACCCCTCACCAATGCACACTAACGCTCCCCTCTCACCAATGCACACTAACGCTCCCATCTCACCAATGCACACTAACTCTCCCACCTCACCAATGCAGACTAATGCTCCCCCCTCACCAATGCACACTAACTCTCCCAACTCACCAACAGACACTGACTCACCCCCCTCACCAATGCACACTAACTCTCCCCCCTCACCAATACACACTGACACTCCCCCCTCACCAATGCATACTGACACTGCCACTCGCAATGCACACTAACACACACCCCTGACCAATGCACACTAACTCTCCCCCCTCACCAATGCACACTAACTCTCCCCCCTCACCAATACACACTGACACTCCCCCTCACCAATACAGACTGACACTCCCCCTCACCAATACACACTGACACTCCCCCCTCACCAATGCACACTGACACTGCCACTCGCAATGCACACTAACACTCACCCCTGACCAATGCACACTAACTCTCCCCCCTCACCAATACACACTGACACTCCCCCTCACCAATACAGACTGACACTCCCCCTCACCAATGCACACTAACAGTCCCCCCTCACCAATGCACACTAAAACTCCCCCTTCACCAATGCACACTAACGCTCCCCTCTCACCAATGCACACAAACGCTCCCCTCTCACCAATGCACACTGACTCTCCTCCCTCACCAATGCACACTAACGCTCCCCCCTCACCAATGCACACTGACATTCCCCCTCAGCAATACACAATGACTCTCCCCCCTCACCAATACGCACTGACACACTCCCTCACCAATACACAGTAACTGTCCCCCCTCACCAATACACACCATCAATACACACTAACGCTCTCCCCTCACCAATACACACTGACACACCCCCTCACCAATACACAGTAACTGTCCCCCCTCACCAATACACACTACCAATACACACTAACACTCACCCCTCACCAATGCACACTAACGCTCCCCTCTCACCAATGCACACTAACGCTCCCCCCTCACCAATGCACACTAACTCTCCCACCTCACCAATGCACACTAACGCTCCCCCCTCACCAATGCACACTAACTCTCCCACCTCACCAATGCACACTAACGCTCCCCCCTCACCAATGCACACTAACTCTCCCCCCTCACCAATACACACAGACACTCCGCCCTCACCAATGCACACTGACACTCCCCCTCACCAATGCACACTAACACTCCCCCCTCACCAATGCACACTAACTCTACCCCCTCACCAATGCACACTAACTCTCCCAACTCACCAATACACACTGACACTCCCCCTCACCAATACAGACTGACACTCCCCCTCACCAATGCACACTAACAGTCCCCCCTCTCCAATGCACACTAACACTCCCCCCTCAACAATGCACACTAACTCTCCCCCCTCACCAATGCACACTAACACTCCCCCCTCACCAATGCACACTAACACACCCCCCTCACCAATACACAGTAACTGTCCCCCCTCACCAATACACACCACCAATACACACTAACACTCTCCCCTCACCAATACACACTGACACACCCCCTCACCAATACACAGTAACTGTCCCCCCTCACCAATACACACCACCAATACACACTAACACTCACCCCTCACCAATGCAAACTGACCCTCCCCCCTCACCAATGCACACTAACTCTCCCACCTCACCAATGCACACTAACTCTCCCACCTCACCAATGCACACTAACTCTCCCCCCTCACCAATACACACTGACACTCCCCCTCACCAATACAGACTGACACTCCCCCTCACCAATACACACTAACAGTCCCCCCTCTCCAATGCACACTAACACTCCCCCCTCACCAATGCACACTAACTCTCCCCCCTCACCAATACACAGTGACAAACCCCCTCACCAATACACGCCACCAATACACACTAACACTCTCCCCTCACCAATACACACTGACACACCCCCTCACCAATACACATTAACTCTCCCCCCTCACCAATGCGCTCTAAGACTCCCCCCTCACCAATGCACACTAACATTCCCCCTCACCAATGCACACTAACACTCCCCCCTCACCAATGCACACTAACACACCCCCCTCACCAATGCACACAAACACTTCCCCCTCACCAATGCACACTAACACTCACCCGTCACCAATGCACACTAACGCTCCCCTCTCACCAATGCACACTAATGCTCTCCTCTCATCAATGCACACTGACATTCCCCCTCAGCAATACACAATGACACTCCCCCCTCACCAATACGCACTGACACACCCCCTCACCAATACACAGTAACTGTCCCCCCTCACCAATACACATCACCAATACACACTAACACTATCCCCTCACCAATACACACTGACACACCCCCTCACCAATACACAGTAACTGTCCCCCTCACCAATACACACCACCAATACACACTAAGACTCACCCCTCACCAATGCACACTAACGCTCCCCTCTCACCAATGCACACTAACGCTCCCATCTCACCAATGCACACTAACTCTCCCACCTCACCAATGCAGACTAACGCTCCCCCCTCACCAATGCACACTAACTCTCCCAACTCACCAACAGACACTGACTCACCCCCCTCACCAATGCACACTAACTCTCCCCCCTCACCAATACACACTGACACTCCCCCCTCACCAATGCATACTGACACTGCCACTCGCAATGCACACTAACACTCACCCCTGACCAATGCACACTAACTCTCCCCCCTCACCAATGCACACTAACTCTCCCCCCTCACCAATACACACTGACACTCCCCCTCACCAATACAGACTGACACTCCCCCTCACCAATACACACTGACACTCCCCCCTCACCAATGCACACTGACACTGCCACTCGCAATGCACACTAACACTCACCCCTGACCAATGCACACTAACTCGCTCCCCTCACCAATACACACTGACACTCCCCCTCACCAATACAGACTGACACTCCCCCTCACCAATGCACACTAACAGTCCCCCCTCACCAATGCACATTAAAACTCCCCCTTCACCAATGCACACTAACGCTCCCCTCTCACCAATGCACACAAACGCTCCCCTCTCACCAATGCACACTGACTCTCCTCCCTCACCAATGCACACTAACGCTCCCCCCTCACCAATGCACACTGACATTCCCCCTCAGCAATACACAATGACTCTCCCCCCTCACCAATACACACTGACACACCCCCTCACCAATACACAGTAACTGTCCCCCCTCACCAATACACACCACCAATACACACTAACGCTCTCCCCTCACCAATACACACTGACACACCCCCTCACCAATACACAGTAACTGTCCCCCCTCACCAATACACACCACCAATACACACTAACGCTCTCCCCTCACCAATACACACTGACACACCCCCTCACCAATACACAGTAACTGTCCCCCCTCACCAATACACACCACCAATACACACTAACGTTCTCCCCTCACCAATACACACTGACACACCCCCTCACCAATACACAGTAACTGTCCCCCCTCACCAATACACACCACCAATACACACTAACACTCACCCCTCACCAATGCACACTAACGCTCCCCTCTCACCAATGCACACTAACGCTCCCCCCTCACCAATGCACACTAACTCTCCCACCTCACCAATGCACACTAACGCTCCCCCCTCACCAATGCACACTAACTCTCTCACCTCACCAATGCACACTAACGCTCCCCCCCTCACCAATGCACACTAACTCTCCCCCCTCACCAATACACACTGACACTCCCCCCTCACCAATGCACACTGACACTCCCCCTCACCAATGCACACTAACACTCCCCCCTCACCAATGCACACTAACTCTACCCCCTCACCAATGCACACTAACTCTCCCCCCTCACCAATACATACTGACACTCCCCCTCACCAATACAGACTGACACTCCCCCTCACCAATGCACACTAACAGTCCCCCCTCTCCAATGCACACTAACACTCCCCCCTCAACAATGCACACTAACTCTCCTCCCTCACCAATGCACACTAACGCTCCCCCCTCACCAATGCACACTGACATTCCCCCTCAGCAATACACAATGACTCTCCCCCCTCACCAATACGCACTGACACACTCCCTCACCAATACACAGTAACTGTCCCCCCTCACCAATACACACCATCAATACACACTAACGCTCTCCCCTCACCAATACACACTGACACACCCCCTCACCAATACACAGTAACTGTCCCCCCTCACCAATACACACTACCAATACACACTAACACTCACCCCTCACCAATGCACACTAACGCTCCCCTCTCACCAATGCACACTAACGCTCCCCCCTCACCAATGCACACTTACTCTCCCACCTCACCAATGCACACTAACGCTCCCCCCTCACCAATGCACACTAACTCTCCCACCTCACCAATGCACACTAACGCTCCCCCCTCACCAATGCACACTAACTCTCCCCCCTCACCAATACACACAGACACTCCCCCCTCACCAATGCACACTGACACTCCCCCTCACCAATGCACACTAACACTCCCCCCTCACCAATGCACACTAACTCTACCCCCTCACCAATGCACACTAACTCTCCCCCCTCACCAATACACACTGACACTCCCCCTCACCAATACAGACTGACACTCCCCCTCACCAATGCACACTAACAGTCCCCCCTCTCCAATGCACACTAACACTCCCCCCTCAACAATGCACACTAACTCTCCCCCCTCACCAATGCACACTAACACTCCCCCCTCACCAATGCACACTAACACACCCCCCTCACCAATACACAGTAACTGTCCCCCCTCACCAATACACACCACCAATACACACTAACACTCTCCCCTCACCAATACACACTGACACACCCCCTCACCAATACACAGTAACTGTCCCCCCTCACCAATACACACCACCAATACACACTAACACTCACCCCTCACCAATGCAAACTAACGCTCCCCTCTCACCAATGCACACTAACGGTCCCCCCTCACCAATGCACACTAACTCTCCCACCTCACCAATGCACACTAACTCTCCCACCTCACCAATGCACACTAACTCTCCCCCCTCACCAATACACACTGACACTCCCCCTCACCAATACAGACTGACACTCCCCCTCACCAATACACACTAACAGTCCCCCCTCTCCAATGCACACTAACACTCCCCCCTCACCAATGCACACTAACTCTCCCCCCTCACCAATACACAGTGACAAACCCCCTCACCAATACACGCCACCAATACACACTAACACTCTCCCCTCACCAATGCACGCTAACACACCCCCCTCACCAATGCACACAAACACTTCCCCCTCACCAATGCACACTAACACTCACCCGTCACCAATGCACACTAACGCTCCCCTCTCACCAATGCACACTAATGCTCTCCTCTCATCAATGCACACTGACATTCCCCCTCAGCAATACACAATGACACTCCCCCCTCACCAATACGCACTGACACACCCCCTCACCAATACACAGTAACTGTCCCCCCTCACCAATACACATCACCAATACACACTAACACTCTCCCCTCACCAATACACACTGACACACCCCCTCACCAATACACAGTAACTGTCCCCCTCACCAATACACACCACCAATACACACTAAGACTCACCCCTCACCAATGCACACTAACGCTCCCCTCTCACCAATGCACACTAACGCTCCCATCTCACCAATGCACACTAACTCTCCCACCTCACCAATGCAGACTAACGCTCCCCCCTCACCAATGCACACTAACTCTCCCAACTCACCAACAGACACTGACTCACCCCCCTCACCAATGCACACTAACTCTCCCCCCTCACCAATACACACTGACACTCCCCCCTCACCAATGCATACTGACACTGCCACTCGCAATGCACACTAACACTCACCCCTGACCAATGCACACTAACTCTCCCCCCTCACCAATGCACACTAACTCTCCCCCCTCACCAATACACACTGACACTCCCCCTCACCAATACAGACTGACACTCCCCCTCACCAATACACACTGACACTCCCCCCTCACCAATGCACACTGACACTGCCACTCGCAATGCACACTAACACTCACCCCTGACCAATGCACACTAACTCGCTCCCCTCACCAATACACACTGACACTCCCCCTCACCAATACAGACTGACACTCCCCCTCACCAATGCACACTAACAGTCCCCCCTCACCAATGCACACTAAAACTCCCCCTTCACCAATGCACACTAACGCTCCCCTCTCACCAATGCACACAAACGCTCCCCTCTCACCAATGCACACTGACTCTCCTCCCTCACCAATGCACACTAACGCTCCCCCCTCACCAATGCACACTGACATTCCCCCTCAGCAATACACAATGACTCTCCCCCCTCACCAATACGCACTGACACACCCCCTCACCAATACACAGTAACTGTCCCCCCTCACCAATACACACCACCAATACACACTAACGCTCTCCCCTCACCAATACACACTGACACACCCCCTCACCAATACACAGTAACTGTCCCCCCTCACCAATACACACCACCAATACACACTAACGCTCTCCCCTCACCAATACACACTGACACACCCCCTCACCAATACACAGTAACTGTCCCCCCTCACTAATACACACCACCAATACACACTAACGTTCTCCCCTCACCAATACACACTGACACACCCCCTCACCAATACACAGTAACTGTCCCCCCTCACCAATACACACCACCAATACACACTAACACTCACCCCTCACCAATGCACACTAACGCTCCCCTCTCACCAATGCACACTAACGCTCCCCCCTCACCAATGCACACTAACTCTCCCACCTCACCAATGCACACTAACGCTCCCCCCTCACCAATGCACACTAACTCTCTCACCTCACCAATGCACACTAACGCTCCCCCCTCACCAATGCACACTAACTCTCCCCCCTCACCAATACACACTGACACTCCCCCCTCACCAATGCACACTGACACTCCCCCTCACCAATGCACACTAACACTCCCCCCTCACCAATGCACACTAACTCTACCCCCTCACCAATGCACACTAACTCTCCCCCCTCACCAATACACACTGACACTCCCCCTCACCAATACAGACTGACACTCCCCCTCACCAATGCACACTAACAGTCCCCCCTCTCCAATGCACACTAACACTCCCCCCTCAACAATGCACACTAACTCTCCCCCCTCACCAATGCACACTAACACACCCCCCTCACCAATGCACACAAACACTCCCTCCTCACCAATGCACACTAACACTCGCCCCTCACCAATGCACACTAACCCTCCCCTCTCACCAATGCACACTAATGCTCCCCTCTCATTAATGCACACTAACACTCCCTCCTCACCAATGCACACTAACACTCCCCCCTCACCAATGCACACAAACACTCCCTCCTCACCAATGCACACTAACACTCGCCCCTCACCAATGCACACTAACGCTCCCCTCTCACCAATGCACACTAATGCTCCCCTCTCATCAATGCACACTGACTCTCCTCCCTCACCAATGCACACTAACGCTCCCCTCTCACCAATGCACACTGACATTCCCCCTCAGCAATACACACTGACACTGCCCCCTCACCAATACGCACTGACACACCCTCTCACCAATACACAGTAACTGTCCCCCCTCACCAATACACACCACCAATACACACTAACACTCTCCCCTCACCAATACACACTGACACACCCCCGCACCAATACACAGTAACTGTCCCCCTCACCCATGCAAACCACCAATACACACTAACGCTCCCCCCTCACCAATGCACACTAACTCTCCCACCTCACCAATGCAGACTAACGCTCCCCCCTCACCAATGCACACTAACTCTCCCAACTCACCAACAGACACTGGCTCAGCCCCCTCACCAATGCACACGAACTCTCCCCCCTCACCAATACACAGTGACACTCCCCCCTCACCAATGCACACTGACACTGCCACTCACCAATGCACACTAACTCTCCCCCCTCACCAATACACACTGACACACCCCCTCACCATTACAGACTGACACTCCCCCTCACCAATACACAGTGACACTCCCCCTCACCAATGCACACTGACACTCCCACTCACTAATGCACACTAACTCTCCCCCCTCACCAATACACACTGACAAACCCCCTCACCATTACAGACTGACACTCCCCCTCACCAATACACACTGACACTCCCCCTCACCAATACAGAATGACACTCCCCCTCACCAATACACATTAACTCTCCCCCCTCACCAATGCACACTAACACTCCCCCCTCACCAATGCAAACTAACATTCCCCCTCACCAATGCACACTAACACTCCCCCCTCACCAATGCACACTAACACTCCCCCCTCACCAATGCACACTCACGCTCTCCTCTCACCAATGCACACTAACGCTCCCCCCTCACCAATGCATACTGACACTGCCACTCGCAATGCACACTAACACTCACCCCTGACCAATGCACACTAACTCTCCCCCCTCACCAATGCACACTAACTCTCCCCCCTCACCAATACACACTGACACTCCCCCTCACCAATACAGACTGACACTCCCCCTCACCAATACACACTGACACTCCCCCCTCACCAATGCACACTGACACTGCCACTCGCAATGCACACTAACACTCACCCCTGACCAATGCACACTAACTCGCTCCCCTCACCAATACACACTGACACTCCCCCTCACCAATACAGACTGACACTCCCCCTCACCAATGCACACTAACAGTCCCCCCTCACCAATGCACACTAAAACTCCCCCTTCACCAATGCACACTAACGCTCCCCTCTCACCAATGCACACAAACGCTCCCCTCTCACCAATGCACACTGACTCTCCTCCCTCACCAATGCACACTAACGCTCCCCCCTCACCAATGCACACTGACATTCCCCCTCAGCAATACACAATGACTCTCCCCCCTCACCAATACGCACTGACACACCCCCTCACCAATACACAGTAACTGTCCCCCCTCACCAATACACACCACCAATACACACTAACGCTCTCCCCTCACCAATACACACTGACACACCCCCTCACCAATACACAGTAACTGTCCCCCCTCACCAATACACACCACCAATACACACTAACGCTCTCCCCTCACCAATACACACTGACACACCCCCTCACCAATACACAGTAACTGTCCCCCCTCACTAATACACACCACCAATACACACTAACGTTCTCCCCTCACCAATACACACTGACACACCCCCTCACCAATACACAGTAACTGTCCCCCCTCACCAATACACACCACCAATACACACTAACACTCACCCCTCACCAATGCACACTAACGCTCCCCTCTCACCAATGCACACTAACGCTCCCCCCTCACCAATGCACACTAACTCTCCCACCTCACCAATGCACACTAACGCTCCCCCCTCACCAATGCACACTAACTCTCTCACCTCACCAATGCACACTAACGCTCCCCCCTCACCAATGCACACTAACTCTCCCCCCTCACCAATACACACTGACACTCCCCCCTCACCAATGCACACTGACACTCCCCCTCACCAATGCACACTAACACTCCCCCCTCACCAATGCACACTAACTCTACCCCCTCACCAATGCACACTAACTCTCCCCCCTCACCAATACACACTGACACTCCCCCTCACCAATACAGACTGACACTCCCCCTCACCAATGCACACTAACAGTCCCCCCTCTCCAATGCACACTAACACTCCCCCCTCAACAATGCACACTAACTCTCCCCCCTCACCAATGCACACTAACACACCCCCCTCACCAATGCACACAAACACTCCCTCCTCACCAATGCACACTAACACTCGCCCCTCACCAATGCACACTAACCCTCCCCTCTCACCAATGCACACTAATGCTCCCCTCTCATTAATGCACACTAACACTCCCTCCTCACCAATGCACACTAACACTCCCCCCTCACCAATGCACACAAACACTCCCTCCTCACCAATGCACACTAACACTCGCCCCTCACCAATGCACACTAACGCTCCCCTCTCACCAATGCACACTAATGCTCCCCTCTCATCAATGCACACTGACTCTCCTCCCTCACCAATGCACACTAACGCTCCCCTCTCACCAATGCACACTGACATTCCCCCTCAGCAATACACACTGACACTGCCCCCTCACCAATACGCACTGACACACCCTCTCACCAATACACAGTAACTGTCCCCCCTCACCAATACACACCACCAATACACACTAACACTCTCCCCTCACCAATACACACTGACACACCCCCGCACCAATACACAGTAACTGTCCCCCTCACCCATGCAAACCACCAATACACACTAACGCTCCCCCCTCACCAATGCACACTAACTCTCCCACCTCACCAATGCAGACTAACGCTCCCCCCTCACCAATGCACACTAACTCTCCCAACTCACCAACAGACACTGGCTCAGCCCCCTCACCAATGCACACGAACTCTCCCCCCTCACCAATACACAGTGACACTCCCCCCTCACCAATGCACACTGACACTGCCACTCACCAATGCACACTAACTCTCCCCCCTCACCAATACACACTGACACACCCCCTCACCATTACAGACTGACACTCCCCCTCACCAATACACAGTGACACTCCCCCTCACCAATGCACACTGACACTCCCACTCACTAATGCACACTAACTCTCCCCCCTCACCAATACACACTGACAAACCCCCTCACCATTACAGACTGACACTCCCCCTCACCAATACACACTGACACTCCCCCTCACCAATACAGAATGACACTCCCCCTCACCAATACACATTAACTCTCCCCCCTCACCAATGCACACTAACACTCCCCCCTCACCAATGCAAACTAACATTCCCCCTCACCAATGCACACTAACACTCCCCCCTCACCAATGCACACTAACACTCCCCCCTCACCAATGCACACTCACGCTCTCCTCTCACCAATGCACACTAACGCTCCCCCCTCACCAATGCACACTGACACTCCCCCTCACCAATACACACTGACACTCCCCCCTCACCAATACGCACTGACACACCCCCTCACCAATACACAGTAACTGTCCCCCCTCACCAATACACACCACCAAAATACACTAACACTCTCCCCTCACTAATACGCACTGACCCACCCCCTCACCAATACACAGTAACTGTCCCCCCTCACCAATACACACCACCAATACACACTAACACTCACCCCTCACCAATACACACCCCCTCACCAATACACACTAACACTCACCCCTCACCAATGCACGCTAACGCTTCCCTCTCACCAATGCACACTAACGTTCCCCCCTCACCAATGCACACTAACGCTCCCACCTCACCTATGCGCACTAATGCTCCCACCTCACCAATGCACACTAACGTTCCCCCCTCACCAATGCACACTAACTCTCCCCCCTCACCAATACACACTGACACTCCCCCCTCACCAATGCACACTAACACTCCCCCCTCACCAATGCACACTAACTCTCCACCCTCACCAATATACACCGACGCACCCCCTCACCAATGCACACTAACTCTCCCCCCTCACCAATACACACTGACACTCCCCCTCACCAATACACACTGACACTCCCCCTCACCGATACAGACTGACACTCCCCCTCACCAATGCACACTGACTCTCCCCCCTCACCAATACACACTAACATTCCCCCTCACCAATGCACATTAACGCTCCCCCCTCACCAATGCACACTAACTCTCCCCACCCACCAATACACACTGACACTCCCCCTTACCAATGCACACTAACACTCCCCACTCACCAATGCGCACTAACTCTCCCCTCTCACCAATATACACCGACGCTCCCCTTCACCAATGCACACTAACTCTCTCCCCTCACCAATACACACTGACACTCCCCCTCACCAATACAGACTGACACTCCCCCTCACCAATGCACACTAACACTCCCCCCTCATCAATGCACACTAACTCTCCCCCCTCACCAATACACACTGACACTCCCCCTCACCAATACACACTGACACTCCCCCTCACCAATACACACTGACCCTCCCCCTCGCCAATACAGACTGACACTCCCCCTCACCAATGCACACTAACACTCCCCCCTCACCAATGCACACTCACTCTCCCCCCTCACCAATACACACTGACACTCCCCCTCACCAATACACACTGACACTCCCCCTCACCAATACACACTAACGCTCCCCCCTCACCAATACACACTGACTCTCCCCTCTTACCAATACAGACTGACTCTCCCCGCTCCCCAATACATGCTGACACTCCCCCCTCACCCATACAGACTGACTCTAACCCCTCACCAATACACCCTGACACTCCCCCCTCAACAATACAATCTGACACACACCCCGCACAATACACCCTGACTCTCGCCCCTCACCAATACACACTGACTCTACCCCCTCATCAATACAGACTGACTCTCCCCTCTCACCAATACAGACTGACTCTCCCCACTCACCAATACACAGGGACACTTCTCCCTTACCAAAATACACTGACACACCCCATCACCAATGCACCCTTACATTCCCCCCTCAAAATACACCCTGACACTCCACCCTCACCAATACAGACTGACTGTCCCCCCTCACCAATACAGACTGACACTCCCCCGTCACCAATGCACACTGGCTCTCTTTCCTCACCAATACAGACTGACTCTACCCCCTCACCAATACACACTGACTCTCTTCCCTCACCAATACACACTGACACATCCACTCACCATTACACAATAACAATCTCCTCTCACCAATACACACTGACTCTCCCCGCTCAACAATACAGACTGACTCTCCCCCCTCACCAATACACACTGACTCTACCCCCTCACCAATACCCACTGACTCTCCCCCCTCACCAATACCCACTGACTCTCCCCCCTCACCAATACACACTGACTCTCCCCCCTCACCAATACACTGTAACTGTCCCACCTCACCAATACACACTAACACTCCCCCATCACCAATACACACTAACACTCCCCCGTCACCAATGCACACTAACATTCCCCCCTCACCAATGCACACTAACAATCCCCACTCACCAATGCACACTAACGCTCCCCCTTCACCAATGCACACTAACTCTCCCCCCTCACCAATACACACTGACACTCCCCCCTCACCAATGCACACTAACACTCCCCCCTCACCAATGCACACTAACTCTCCACCCTCACCAATATACACCGACGCACCCCCTCACCAATGCACACTAACTCTCCCCCCTCACCAATACACACTGACACTCCCCCTCACCAATACACACTGACACTCCCCCTCACCGATACAGACTGACACTCCCCCTCACCAATGCACACTGACTCTCCCCCCTCACCAATACACACTAACATTCCCCCTCACCAATGCACATTAACGCTCCCCCCTCACCAATGCACACTAACTCTCCCCACCCACCAATACACACTGACACTCCCCCTTACCAATGCACACTAACACTCCCCACTCACCAATGCGCACTAACTCTCCCCTCTCACCAATATACACCGACGCTCCCCTTCACCAATGCACACTAACTCTCTCCCCTCACCAATACACACTGACACTCCCCCTCACCAATACAGACTGACACTCCCCCTCACCAATGCACACTAACACTCCCCCCTCATCAATGCACACTAACTCTCCCCCCTCACCAAT
Organism: Carcharodon carcharias; assembly: GCF_017639515.1. Taxonomy (NCBI): domain Eukaryota; kingdom Metazoa; phylum Chordata; class Chondrichthyes; order Lamniformes; family Lamnidae; genus Carcharodon; species Carcharodon carcharias. The sequence goes on along the minus strand of NC_054468.1, from coordinate 135,497,535 downwards.
ACACACTGACACTCCCCCTCACCAATACACACTGACACTCCCCCTCACCAATACACACTGACCCTCCCCCTCGCCAATACAGACTGACACTCCCCCTCACCAATGCACACTAACACTCCCCCCTCACCAATGCACACTCACTCTCCCCCCTCACCAATACACACTGACACTCCCCCTCACCAATACACACTGACACTCCCCCTCACCAATACACACTAACGCTCCCCCCTCACCAATACACACTGACTCTCCCCTCTTACCAATACAGACTGACTCTCCCCGCTCCCCAATACATGCTGACACTCCCCCCTCACCCATACAGACTGACTCTAACCCCTCACCAATACACCCTGACACTCCCCCCTCAACAATACAATCTGACACACACCCCGCACAATACACCCTGACTCTCGCCCCTCACCAATACACACTGACTCTACCCCCTCATCAATACAGACTGACTCTCCCCTCTCACCAATACAGACTGACTCTCCCCACTCACCAATACACAGGGACACTTCTCCCTTACCAAAATACACTGACACACCCCATCACCAATGCACCCTTACATTCCCCCCTCAAAATACACCCTGACACTCCACCCTCACCAATACAGACTGACTGTCCCCCCTCACCAATACAGACTGACACTCCCCCGTCACCAATGCACACTGGCTCTCTTTCCTCACCAATACAGACTGACTCTACCCCCTCACCAATACACACTGACTCTCTTCCCTCACCAATACACACTGACACATCCACTCACCATTACACAATAACAATCTCCTCTCACCAATACACACTGACTCTCCCCTCTCAACAATACAGACTGACTCTCCCCCCTCACCAATACACACTGACTCTACCCCCTCACCAATACCCACTGACTCTCCCCCCTCACCAATACCCACTGACTCTCCCCCCTCACCAATACACACTGACTCTCCCCCCTCACCAATACACTGTAACTGTCCCACCTCACCAATACACACTAACACTCCCCCATCACCAATACACACTAACACTCCCCCGTCACCAATGCACACTAACATTCCCCCCTCACCAATGCACACTAACAATCCCCACTCACCAATGCACACTAACGCTCCCCCTTCACCAATGCACACTAACTCTCCCACCTCACCAATGCACACTAACGCTCCCCCCTCACCAATGCACACTAATGCTCCCCCCTCACCATTACACACTAACTCTCCCCCCCTCATCAATGCACACTAACACTCCCAACTCACCAACAGACAGTGACTCTCCCCCCTCACCAATGCACACTAACTCTCCCCTCTCACCAATACACACTGACACTCCCCCCTCACCAATACACACTAACACTCCCCCCTCACCAATGCACACTGACACTCCCCCTCACCAATGCACACTAACTCTCCCCCCTCACCAATGCACACTAACTCTTCCCCCTCACCAATACACACTGACCCACCCCCTCACCAATGCACACTAACTCTCCCCCCTCACCAATACACACTGACACTCCCCCTCACCAATACAGACTGACATTCCCCCTCACTAATGCACACTGACCCTCCTCCTTCACCAATGCACACTAACGCTCCCCCCTCACCAATGCACACTGACACTCCCCTTCACCAATACACACCGACACTCCCCCCTCACCAATACACGCCGACACTCCCCCCTCACCAATACACACTGACTCTCCTCTCTTACCAATACAGACTGACTCTCCCCCTCACCAATACACACTGACTCTACCCCCTCACCAATACACACTGACACTCCGCCCTCACCCATACAGACTGACTCTAACCCCTCATCAATACACCCTGACACTCCCCCCTCTCCCCCCTCAACAATACAATCTGACACAGAGTGACTTTCCCTGGCAGAATGGAGGAAATCATTCATCCTTTTGTAGCACTGGATGGCTGTCCTCTTTTGCAAGGCATTGGCGCTAACCACCGCTGCCACCGCCTCCCAAGCTGAGTTAGTGCTGTTGCCTCCCATCCTGCGGCCAGAGCTGGGGCAGAGGACATCCCATCGGGCATCCAAAAGGTTCTCGAGGGATGCGTCACTGAACCTGGGGGCTGCAGCCTTCTTCAGTTTCAGGGCCATATCTTCCGTGTAGCAGGGGTGGACTGGGACCACTGAGACGTCTGCTTGCACCTGAACTTTAAGTATGATGCCCAATGTGATGCAGCGGCGGGGTGAAGCGGGCAGGCGAACGAAAGCCCGCTCGCCTGTTTCCCGGGAGTGCATAAATAATGTAGTGGGTTTGGGATGATGTGGCGTGAAAACCCACCATTATGGGAAAATTCCGCCCGTGGAATTAAAGGCAAATTATTGACCCGGTCAGGTAATTGGTTGACCGGCAGCAGACAAGTGATGTGTACTTGAACCTATATGCAGGGCCAGGGAGAGAAATGATGGGCCTTGGCGCTTCTCCTTTTTCTGGACCCCTTATTCCCCCTTCCCACTTTGACTCTCCCCCTCCAGTCATGCATGATATTTCTTCCCTTTTCAAGATCCACCAATCAATTCACCAGACGATCACAGGAAGGTCCTAGTAAAATGATAACGCCCATTGTTGTCACTTGGTTACAAATACTGTCTGCCAAATGTGCAGCATTTGTTATTAATATTAAGGGCAGCAAAAATAAAGCAGTGTTAGTTTGTGTGCACCCCATAGGTGACCCAACGCGGCTATTAAGCAAACCAGAGATTACAAATTTTACTTTAACAGCATTGTGCAATATTGTTCATTTTTTAGGAAATGTCCCATTAGTTATTTATAACACTGCAGATGATTGTGGTAATTATCTCAGCCCTCATTAACATTTTCTGCACATTGCACCATGTGGAAATGGTGACAGTACATTCATATTTGGGGAAAGACTCAAGACTTGCAACCCAGATAAACTGCACAAGATCTTTTCCATTCTGTAGCAGTAGAAGATTTCTTCTGCCTAGGTACATGATATTATTCAATATAATTATTTCATACAGGGGGTGTAATTGAATTCTATTTTATCAGTAATATCACAGGGCAGAAAGATCAAATGACTCCTGAGCAATAAACTGGAATGATTGAACAACATAGGTCTTCACTGTCAGTGAGAAGCATTGGAGCCTCCAATCATTTGACAACAAAGGTTGTAATTTGGAATGAGTTTTTCATCAGTGATCAGTGCTCATTGTCACCTTTTAACATCAAAGGTGATCAAAAGCAATCAAGGCATCAAAAGTGATCATTAGGCCAGCCCCTGACACTCACAGTCATGCCCTCCCTCCCCCGGGTCTCCGCTCACTCGTTCATGCCTTCCCTCTCTCCTCAGCCCCCATTCACTTACTCATGCCCTTCTTTCCCTCCCCACTGCACCCAATCACTCACACCTTCCCTGCTCACTCAGACCATGCTCACCCCCTCAACCCCCAATCACTCACTTATTCCTTCCTCCTTCTCCACCCTCTCCCCACCTTGCCTGGATGCGAGAGCTAACACCCCTTCCTCCCTGACCCCATTCCCACCCCAGGTCCCAAATTGCTACCCCAGGCCTCGCTCATAGCCTCAGACCATGGTCCAGCTTACGTCCTTGGGCTTGGTCTTGGCCCTAGGCCACGGTCCCACTCTCGGCCTCAAGTCTGTTCTTGGCCGCAGGCCAATGACTAGCTCACGGCCTTGGACCCGCTCTTGGTCTCAGGTTGCAGTCCCACTCTCTCTCCCCATCCCTCGGACCTGCTCCCTCCCTGGCTGCAGACCTGCTTTCTCCCAGATGGCCTCTGGCCAATCCTCTCCTGGCTGTGGTCCTGCTCTCTGCCCTGTATAGTGGCAGTGATTCACACAGGGGAGGAAGCACCATGAAGAAGACCGAGCTCAGGGAGGCACCCTGCAGGCTGCATATCAGCTGCTGGGGGCATGACCTCTGCCTCTCCTAATCGCAAAGTGAGTTAAAGATAGGTGACTTTGGTTCAAACAATGCCAGAAATGTATGCACCCATGTGCATGTTTCTTAGATGCAGTCACAGGGTATGTAAATCCTTTCTACTGAGGCTTGACAGTGAAAGACATGGATCGGAGACTGAAATGATTATATTTTTGTTGTTTGTTGTGCTTATGCCGTTGGGAAGTTGAATTGCCTTCCATTCAAATTTGTCTCTCATGTTGCTGCTGGAAATCCTTGGTGAATTGGATAAGTAGACTGCTGTGTCACAGCATGAAGCACTTACAAGTTCCCTAACACTGTGGTGGACAGCATATTGAGTTACAGCCTTTCTAGTCTATGGCAGGATCTAGAGATGTAAACATCAATGCAATCCTCAATTTTATTGCCAAACAGTTCTTTTTTTTTATTCATTTGTGGCAAAGGGGCATTGCTAGCTAGGCCAGCATTTTTGCCCATCCCTAGTTGCCCTTCAGAAGGTGGTGGTCACCTGCTTTCTTGAACCGCTGCAGTCCATACGGTGTAGGTGCACCCACAGTGCTGTTAGTGAGGGAGTTCCAGCATTTTGACCCAGTGACAATGAAGAAATGGTGATATATTTCCAAGTCAGGATGATGAGTCGCTTGGAGGGGGACATGTAGGTTCCCATGCATCTGCTGCCCTGGTCATTCTAAATGGTAGTGGTCGTGGGGTTAGAAGGTGTTGTCAAAGGAGGCTTGGTTGACCGTGTCTCCAGACCCGGATTTAGGAGCTAGGATAGTTTTGTGACTAATGGCCCAGATTTTCTTTTCCCAATAGTGGTGAATGCTGAGGTGTTTGCCACCATTGAGGGCCGCAATGGCGCTGCAACTTTTGGCAATCTCACTTGTGCCAAAATCCAGAAATTGCAGTGTGCCTCGATGGGCTCTGGGTGAGCACAATCTACTCAATGCATGTGTAACGTACTGTATGAGCTGAGATTTAGAAAAATCCATGGCATGATATTGTTGACATTTACTGATGTCTTCAGGTTAGCCAAATTTTTTCATGGTCATTAGAACTTCAAATTTTTCCTCATGAGCAAGCGTTGTTTGCTTTGAAGGTTATTAAATGACGCTAATTGATCACAAATGATGTTGTTTGAGCACTGTGTGCTTTCATTGATGTCAATGAATGACTAATGATGTCAGTTGATTGCTACCAAGGATGTTAAATGATGGCCAAATGAGCACTTCTGAATTCTGCAGATGATGTCTAATGGTGGCTAAATGATCACATTTGAATGCAGATGATCACAAATAAGCACGATGCCTTTTGAACACTATTGAATGCAAGTGATGTCAAAATTCTTTGGAAGGGAAGCGAGTGAGAGAAAGTTTGACAGATGGAGTACAATGTGAGGTTGTCTGCTTTGGCAGGGAGAATAGAAAAAGTAGAATATTATTTAAATAGAAAGAGACTGCAGAATGCTGCAGTACAGAGGGATCTGTGGCTTCTTGTACATGAATCACAGAAAGTCAGCATGCAGGAACAGCAAGTAATTAAGACAAACAGAATGTTGGCCTTTATTGCAAGGGAGATGGAGTACAAAAGTAGGAAAATCTTCTACAGCTGTACACAGCATTGATGAGACCACACTAACTGTGAGCAGTTTTGGTCTCCTAATTTAAGGAGGGACATGCTTGCATTGGAAGCAGTTCAGAGAAGGGTCACTAGGCTGTGATGAGGGGTTTGTCTTATGAAGAAAGGTTGAGCAGCTTGGGCCTATACTCTTGGGAGCTTAGAAGAATAAGAGGTGATCTTATTGAAACATATAAGATACTGAGGAGGCTTGACAGGATAGTTGCTAAGAAGATGTTTCCTCTCATGGGGGAATCTAGAATTAGGGGACAGAAATTCAAAAGAAGGGGTTTCCCATTTAACGTGGAAATGAAGAGGAATTTCTTCTCTCAGAGGATCATTGGTGTCTGGAATTCTCTTCCTTAGTGAGCAGTGGAGGTTGAGTCATTGAATATATTCGAGGCTGAGTTAGACAGGTTTTTATTTGACAAGGGAGTCAGAGTTATGGGGGCAGGCAAGAAAGTGCAGTTAAGGCTGCAGCTGGATCAGCCATGATCTTATAGAATGGCACAGCAGGCTCGAGGGGCCAAATGGCCTCCTCCTGCTTCTATTTCTTAAGTAAATCCTGAGGGGAGGCACAAGACTTAGACATGCTGCTTAATGAATACTTTGCATCTGTTATCATAAAAGAGACGGACAAAGTAGACATTGTATTTAAGGAATAAAAACAGAAAATGCTGGAAAAGCTCAGCAGGTCTGGCAGCATCTGTGGAGAAAGAAACAGAGTTAATGTTTCGAGTTCGTATTACTCTTCTTCAGAGCCTGAAAGTGCAACTCTGAAGAAGAGTCATACAGACTCAAAACATTAACTCTGTTTCTCTCTCCACAGATACTGCCAGACCTGCTGAGCTTTTCCAGCATTTTCTGTTTTTGTTTCAGATTTGCTGCATTCGCAGTATTTTGCTTTTAACGTATTTAAGGAGGTGTATGAAATATTAGATGGGCTGAACATAGTGAGCGGGGAAATATTAAGGTATTTAGCATCCTTGAAAGTGGATAAATTGCTAGGCTCTGATGAAATATATCCTAGGTTCCTAGGGGTAGCAAGGGAAGAAATAATATAAGCTCTAATCATCATTTTCCAATTCTCTCTGGCTAGAGACATGGGAAGACAGCAGGCATTGTACCATTGTTTAAAAAGTGAGGGTGGGTAGCCTGCATAATTAGAGGCCAGTCATCCTGTTCTCGGTGGTGGGCAATTTATTGGAAAAAATTCCAACAGGCAGCATAGATTGTCACAGAAAAGCATGGATTAATCAAGGACCATCAGAATGGATTTGTTAAGGGACATGTTTGACTAACTTCATTGGATCTTTTGAGGACATAACAAGGAGGGCCAATGAAGGTCACACATTTGATGTTGTCTACATGGAATTTTGCAAGGCTTTTAATAAGGTCCCACATAGCCATCTGGTCAATAAATCGGGTCCAAGAGAAAGACAAATTGGATAAAAAATTGGCTCAATGGCAGGAAGATGGGTGGTTCTGTGAGATTCAGTAGGGGTCATTCCTGGCTCCCTTTCAATTTGTGGTATATATCAATAATTTTGACTGAAATGTAGAAGGCACTGTTAAGAAGTTTGCAGATTATATGAAAATTGGCCATATGGTTAATAGTAAGAAAATAGTAAGGAAAATATCAATGGACTGGTTAGGTGGGCGTAAAAGTGGCAAATGGAATTCCATCCAGAGAAGTATAAGGTAGGCTGCAGCTAGAGTATCACGTACAATTCTTGTCACTGCATTACAAGAAGGATGTCTTTGCACGAGAGAGGGTACAAAAGAAATTCACGAGGATGTTGTCAAGAGTGGAGAATTTTAGCTATGGGAAAGATTGGCTAGGCTGGGGATGTCTTCTTTGGAACGGGGGAGGCTGAAGGGAGATTTAATTGAGTTGTATAAAATTATGAGGGGCGTAGAGAGAGTGCTTGGAAGGTCCAATTTCCATTAGCAGAGAGTTCTATAACCAGGAAGCATAGAGTTAAAGTAATTGGTAGAAGGATTAGAGGGAAATTGAGGAGTAAATTTTCCATTGAGACTGTGGTAGGGGTTTGGCACACATTGCCTGATAAGGTGGTAGAGGCAGAAACTCTCATCTCATTTAACAAATGCTTTTATATGTATTTGAAATGCTGTAACCTAGGGCTATGGACCAAAAACTGGAAAGTGGGATTAGGCTTTTTATGGCTGACACAGACATGATGGGACAAATGGTGTCCCTCTGTGCTGTAAATTTTCTGTTTCTATATCTTTGCCATCATTAAGATCTCCTATTTCCAACATTGCCTGACTCTGCTCTTGTCTCAGCTCACCTGCTGCAGAAATCTTCATCCCAGCCTATGTTACCTCTAGATTTGGTTTTTTTAAAAATTCTTTCATGGGATGTTGGCATCGCTGGCTGGGCCAGCATTTATTGCCCATCCCTAACTGCCCTTGTTCAGAGGGCATTTGAGAGTTGACCACATTACTGTGGATCTGGAGTTACGTGCAGGCCAGACCAGGTAAAGACAGTTGATTTCCTTCCCTAAAGGACATTGGCGACCCAGATGGGTTTTTACAATTGACAATGGTTTCATGGTCATCATTAGATTTTTAATTCCAGGTTTTTTCTATTGAATTCAAATTCCACCTTCTGCTGTGATGGGATTCCAACCCGGGTTCCAGAGCATTACCCTGGGTCTCTGAATTACCAGTCCAGTGACAATACCACTACACCACCGCCTCCCTGAACTCCAATGCATTCCTGGCCAGCCTCCCACTTTCTATCCTCTGTAAACAGAGGTCATCGGAAATCCGCTTCTTAATCGCACCATGTCCCATTGCCCTGTTGCCCCCTTGTGCTCGCTGACCTACATGGACTTCCAGTTCAGCAACATTTTGATTTGAAAATCCTTATCCTTGATTTCATATCCCTCTCTGGCCTCCCCCTCCCTATCTCTGTAATCTCTTCCAGCCCCACGATCATCTGAGATACTTGCACTTATCTAATTCTGACCTCTTGAACATCCTCATTTTTAATCACTCCACCATTGGTGGCTGTGCCTTCAGCTGCTAAAGCCCTCAGCCTTAAAATTCAACCCTAAACCTTTCTACCTCTCTCCCTCTTCCCTCCTTTAAGACATTCCTTTAAATGTTTGGTCATCTGCCCTCATATCTCCTCATGTGGCTCGGTGTCAAATTTTGCTCTATGATGCACATTTCATTGGACATTTCATTAAACTAAAGCTGCTAAACAAATGCAAGTTGTTAGTATTCTTGTTGCTTGATTGTAAATCATACACATACTTTCTCTAACCTCTAGATTTTCCTCCAACTGAAAACCATTAAAATAACAATCATATGCATCTATGAAGGCCCTATTAATATTTTATAATTTTTTTTTGTCCTTTCCTATACTGTCTCTGTACCTTTTAACACAAAGGCAGTGTTACCTAAGTGCACTGCTCTGTCCGGCTACAGAGAGTTGTCAAGATTTCTTGGATGGGCAACTCATATAGACTGGGGATACTCCCTGGTACAGGCCTGGCCCCCTGACAGGGCCCAACACTGTTGGGAACGATGGGAAAATGAGGTCTAGCTGCTGGCATCTTAGGACCAGGTATTGGGATCTTCGATAGAAGGTCCTGATCTCATTTGATAATGTTAGGAGATTGCTGAAAGTTGAAAAATTGGTCTTAATTTCACTCCTTCCACCCCACCTCCACAATCTCTGAGGTTTGAGGAGGTGGGCTGGGGGGGGGGGAAGCTGAGGGCATCCTGCACTCCCATTACACTGCCTGCTTAGATAGGAACAAACCAGAAAGTAAGATGCAAGACTAGTGAAGCTTTTGGCATCTCATCTACCTGCCTCCATTGGGCATGTTCATGCCCTTGTGCTCCAGGAAAGCAATCAAACAATGTTAAAGGATGATAGAACCCATGAACCAGGCCATTGTAGCTTTCCTGAACTTTTCACGCAGGGAATTGTGTGTTCCCTTGGCAGATAGGACAGGGAAAGTCCACCCTATGGTTGGCTATTAGTGCAGCATGAAAAATAATCACAGAATCACACAGTGCAGAAGAGGCCCTTCAGCCCATCGAGTCTGCACTGACATGTGAGAAACACCTGACCTACCTACCTAATTCCATTTACCAGCACTTGGCCCATAGCCTTGAATGTTATGATGTGCCAAGTGCTCATCCAGGTACTTTTTAAAGGATGTGAGGCAACCTGCCTCCACCCCCCTCCCAGGCAGCGCATTCCAGACTGTCACCACCCTCTGGGTAAAAAAGGTTTTTCCTCACATCCCCCCTTAAACCTCCTGCCCTTCACCTTGAACTTATGTCCCCTCTTGACTGACCCTTCAACTAAGGGGAACAGCTGGTCCCTATCCACCCTGCCCATGCCCCTCCTAATCAATGGAATTAAACTGAAACAAATCAGGAAATATTTGAACGACAATTCAAATGAACCCAAATGTGCTCTTCGTTACCTAATTGAAAAGTTCAGAGGTTGCTAAGAGTGGCTGACCTTCTGAACCTCGCCAGTATGGTTAATAATTTCTACTATTAATCACTCTAGTAAGGAGTATTAAAAGTTAAGGTTAACTGTATCCAATAGGTGCGAAATCTAAAAGCTCAATACCCAATTTTAAGGCTAACCATAGCTTTTTTCCTTAACTTATCTAAATTTGAAATGTTTCTTTAATAATTTACTGGTGATGTGATGCCTCCTCTGAAGCTGCCAGGCCTTGATTGGAGGCTAGATGTGAAATATGTCCAGTTGGGTCATTGTTTTTAAAATCCACATGACGAAGAAATAACACCGAGACGGGACTCCCAACAAAGCCCAATCACAATACGTTAATGATCAGCTGGTGTTCAGCCACGATTCAGTAGTAACTCTCTCATCTCTGAGTCAGAAAGTTGTGGGTTCGAGTCGTACTCCAGGGCAAAACATTTTAAATGCAGGACCATGAGTGCTGCATAGAAGGATAGAATGGTGAGACAAAGTTCATACATAAGCAAGGGATGGAATGGTGTATAACTGGTAGGGAAGCGCATAAATTTGCTCTGGATAGAATAGAGTGATATAGTACGGCTGTCCCCTAAATAGGCTTCGTATAGAATGATAAGTTATTAGGAGGGAATCCCAGAGGGTTGAACACAATATCTAGGCTAATGCTCCAGTGCATTGCGAAGGAAGTGTTGCACTGTCAGTTGGGATGGATGTATAAAATTGAATTATTTCAAAGAAGAATGGGGGAGATCTCCCTGGTGTCCTGGATAATACTTATCTCTCAACAACATCACTAAAAGAGATATTGGCTATGAAGTTTGGGGCGGGGTTTTTATACCCTGGTGGGGGTGAGTGTGGAAGTGAGCATGAGAGAAAATTCATCCATGGCTCCACCTCGGCCTCAGGCTATTTTCTCATAGGGATGATCAGAGATGGCAGGGGTACTGGAGATGCCTGAAAGCCAATTCGGGCCGATTGTCAGAAGCTGAATTTTCTAGTTGGCCTCCAGGCTACCCAGCAACCCGCATCCCCCCATCCCCCCATCCCCCCAGGCATTGGGAATTAGGCCAGCTGCCTAGACACAGCACTCCAGCACTCCCACCGCCCCAACCTGCAAAAGTCATAATTGACTCAATAACTCTGTTTCTCTCTCCACAGAAACTGCCAGACCTGCTGAGTATTTCCAGCATTTTTTTTTATCAAGCAAGAGATTCTGTTGCTCAGCCTCTGTTGTTCCTTTTTAAATGCTTTCAGCACCTTCCCTGTGCATGCCACTTAACAAAAGTACTGTGAGTAATGTGGCTGCACGTGTGCCAAGAGAGTATTTGAGGTGAAGCAAGGTTCTTACCTTGGCAATTCTGGTGAGGCTGAAGTTTTTTCTACATGTGAAGCATGTACTGGGGGCTAAACTTTTGTCAATGACCTCTTGAACAACTCTTCTGATTGGATCACAGAATCACAGAATCATACAGTGTAGAAGGAGGCCATTCAGCCCATCATGTCTGCATCAGCTGTCTGAGCATTTTAACTTAGTGCCAATCTCCTGCCTTTTCTCTGTAAGCCTGCACATTGTTTCTATTTAAATAATCATCCAATGCCCTCTTGAATGCCTCAATTGAACCTGCCTCCACCACACTTCTAGGCAGTGCATTCCAAACCCTAACTACTCGCTGTGTAAAAATGTTTTTTCTCACCTCGCATTTGCTTATTTTGCAAAACACTTTAAAACTGTGTCCTCTGGTTCTCGATCCATTTACGAGTGGGAACAGTGTCTCCCCATCTACTCTGTCCAGACCCCTAATGATTTTGAAAACTTCTATCAAGTTTCCTCTTAGCCTTCTTCTCCCCAAGGAAAACATTCCCAACTTCTCCAATCTTTCCTCATAACTGAAGTGTCTCATCCCTGGGAATCATTTTCGTAAACCTCTTCTGCACTTTCACCAATGTGTTCATGTCCTTCCTATAGTGTGGCACCCAGAACTGTACATAATACTCCAGCTGAGGTCTAACCAATGTCTTATATAAGGTCATCATAACCTCCCTGCTCTTGCACTCTATGCCCCTATTAATGAAGCCTAGGACACTGTATGCTTTAGAAACAGCTCTGTCCTCCTATCCTGCCACCTTTAATGACTTATGTACATATATACACAGGTCTCTCTGCTCCTGCACACCCTAAAGAATAGTACCCTTTATCTTATACTGTCTCTCCATGTTCTTTGTACCAAAGTCTATCATCTCACACTTCTCCAAATTGAACTTCATCTGCCACCTATCTGCCCACTCCACCAATGTGTCAGTGTCCTTTTGAAGTTCTACACTGTCCTCCTCACAGTTTACAATTCTCCCAAGTTTTATATCATCCGCAAACTTTGAAATTGTCCCCTACACACCAAGATCTAGATCGTTAATCTATTTCAGGAAAAGCAAGGGTCCCAATACCGACCCCTGGGAAACTCCACTACAAACCTTCCTCTAGCTCAAAAAGTATCCATTACTCTCTGCTTGCTATTTTTCAGACAATTTTGTATCCACGTTGCTACTGTCCCTTTTATTCCATGAGCAGTAACTTTTCTCACAAGTCGGTTGTGTGGCAATGTATCAAATGCCTTTTGAAAGTCCATGTATACCACATAACAGCATTACCCTCATTGACCTTTTCTGTTACCTCTTCAAAAAAGCTCCAAGTTAGTAAAACATGATTTCCCCTTTAGAAATCCATGCTGGGTCTTCCTTATCAACCCATATTTTTCCATGTGACTAATTCTATTCTGAATAATTGTTTCTAGAATCTCGCCCACCACTGAAGTTAAACAGACTGATTTGTAATTGCTGGGCTAATCCTTACAACCCTATTTGAACAAGGGCATAATGTTTGCAATTCTCCAGTCCTCTGACACCTCCCCTGAGTCTGGGGAAGACTGAAAAATTATGGCCAGTGCCCCTGCAATTTCTACTCTCACTTCTTTCCATATCATTGGAAGTATCTCATCCAGTTCCAGTGACTTATCAGCTTTAAGTACCAACAGTCTATTCAACATTTCCTCCTTATCAATTTTGAACCCTTCTAGTGACAGAGTTTCCTTGTCTGTCACCATTGCCTGGGTAGCATCTACCTCCTTGATAAAGAGGGGTGCAAAGTATTCATTTAACACCTCAGCCATGGCCCCTTCACCCACCTGTAAATTCCCTTTTAGGTCCCTAATAGGCCCTACTCCTCTTTTTACCACCCTTTTACTATTTCTATGCCTATAGAAGACTTTGGGATTCCCTTTTATGTTGGCTGCCAGTCTTTTCTCATAACCCCTCTTTGTTTCTTTTATTTGCTTTGTCAACTCCCTTCTGAAGCTTCTGTATTCCGCTTTGTTCTCAGTTGTATTTTCTACCTGACACCTGTCATAAGCACACTTTTTCATCTTTATCTTAATTTCTATCTCCTTTTTCAGTCAGGGAGCTCTGGATTTGTTTGTCCTACCTTTGCCTTTCGATGTAAATGCCTTGACTGTGCCAGAACCAATTCATTTTTGAAGGTAACCAATTGTTCAGCTACGGTTTTTCCCGCCAATCTTTCCTTCCAATCTACCACCAGCATAGACCAGCAAGCAAGGTCACCAATACAGCATGGGAGGCGATGACAGTGGTCAGAAAAAGTGGGCAGGCATCCAGTGCAGGAGGATGAATGCTCTTATCCATTCCCCCAGGGTATGTCAACTACCTCATCACAATCAATTCACAAACACATCACATATCTCATGCCTCAAGGGACAACCCCACTAACTCTCACACACACCCTTACATTTCCATCAGGCTCAAAGACTCTGGAGCTTGCTTCCTCATTCCACACAGCACCATGCGTCTGTTCTCATGCCGGAGAAGCTGGCTCACAACAGCAGGGAGCGATCCCAGACTGGGGTTGGAGTGGCCCACATTAGGCCCCACACTCACTTTGAGGAGCATGCCATCGCACTGACTGGTGAGGATGTGGACTGTGCCTGTGTTGATGGTGAAGTTGGCGGTGAACACCCACGTGAGGACTGTGCACCACATCATCTCTCTCTCAACACAAATGTGAGTGCTCTCTCTCCTGCTTTTGACTCTGCTGCATTGTTGGAGAGCTGTTGGAAGCCCTCAACAGAGTGGCAGGCAAGTCAGAGGAGTGTATCCGCCTGCTCTCTGATGAAGTGGTGCCCACATGTGCATGTATGGAGGTCTCCATGGGGAGGATGGCAGATGCAATGGAGACCCTGATCCAACAGAACACAGAGATGCTCGCAGACCTGCACTCCATTGCGGTAGCCATGGGTGAGTTCCTACAATGGCAACGTGAGAGGGAAACAGGGCACCTCAACGTCCCTCCAGGTGCTCCTTCCCCTCAAGGAGTCAGGTCGGGGCCCTTGGGCACCCAAAGGGAGGTGGAGCGGCAGCTGGATACCCCTGGGTCATCCACTCAGGAATCTCAGATGCTGTCCTCTCCCTCTGAGACCCCTTTGCCTGTGACCCCCTCAACCTTGTCCTCTGTCACTGCAGGGGGAGCAGCTGGCCTACAGGATGACAGCCAAAGCAAGGGCCTCGGCTCTCTAGAGGGCCCACGCCAAAATCATCAGAGACAAAAGGGACAACCATTGCACAGGCTGTCTCCACCCCTCTTGTGAATGTCAGGGCAGCACCTAGAAGAAGTGGTAGGTCTAGGAAAGTTAAGAAGTTCTGATCATATATGGTTGCATGGGTGAACACATTTCATCACTTTATAATCTGAAACTATATTCACTTTCACTGAATAATGTGTAATGTTGTCTTTCAGCTTCATTTACAAGCTTCCTGAGTCCTCCCCCTGTATTGGCCCCCCGTGCCCCACACCAATAGCAGTTCATCTCCCCACAGCTGACCCATGAGTGATCTGGAGGGAGAGGTGTGTGTGTGGCAGGGCCTTTTGGAGCTTTGTGCTTACATTCTCCCATGTACACAGATCCTTCCCACATAACACACAATTCAATGCCCTGAGCATTTCAATGCAGCCCGCTGGGGTTCTCTTTCAGTTATCCAGCTGAGCTGACCTACATCTCTGCCCACCCACCCACTGTTTGCACTCCCACGCAGCACCTGCGCCTGTCCAACACAAGGCTCCTCTTACTTTCAATTTGAGAAAAATGGTAGTAGTCACATTTCTGCTCAGCTCCCCTGTCTTTTCCCATCCCGTAGTCACTCATGTTTTGACCCCCATGACATCACCTTCCACCTCCTCACCGTCACCTATCAACCAGAAACCATTTTTCTCTTGGATGTCCAGGTGAACTTGTACGTTTCCTACCTTTCCAAGAATCCCACCCCCATCCACACTGAACTCCCCTACTGCCTCCTTCCCACCCCCAGGGTCTGTGCCTGCCTCTGAGTCCCCACCAACCACCCTCACCACCACTTCTACCACTACCATCGCACCCTCATCCTCCCATTCTTCTGGCTCACTTTGCCCCCTCTCACTCTCGCCTTTCCCTCCTAGCATGACCACCCTCAGTTTTCTCCCCAGGAGGCAGTCACTGACTACACAGCCCCTCCCTTGTACGTTCACCTGGACATCACTCCCTTACTCCATCCTCCACCCTGGACTCCTTCACCCCTTCAAACTCCTTCCACACACCCCCAGATTCCTTCCCCCTCCAAACTCCCTCCCCCCTTACACCTACCTCTCCAGTTGCTGTATCCTCTCCTTAACACCATCCTCCTTCTGTACTCCCTCCCCCCGTCAACCTCACCCCCCCCCCAATAACATTGTTCTCACCCCATCCCCGACACCTTCGTTCTCTCCTCCCAACCTCACCCCCCGACACCTTTGTTTCCCCATCTCAACTTTGTGCCCCTGTTATACCTTCCCCTCCAAGTGAAATCTAGATCCTTCCTGTTCCACTCACAGGTGGACCTTCCTCTCCCCACCCGCTCGACAATCGTCTATAGCACACTGTGGCCAAGATCGTGATGTCCTGAAGCAGACCCCAGACATCAACGGAGACCTCCCACCTTCTGTGAGCTGCTTTGCGGTGGAGCCATGTCCATCAGAATCCACCCAACATGTGACGCACACGCTCCTCCAGGGTCTGGTAGCTGCAGGGCTAGAGCATCTTCTGCTCCTTGGATGTCTGCGATGTGAGCAAGGTCCTAACTGTAAGTCCCGACGTTTGAATGTCAGGCTTGTCAAGACATTCTAGGCTGGTGTGTTTTCCCATTGTTGAGGTGGTAAATTTGACAGGGTGGAATGATTCCAGTGGGCAGGCAAGATGATGAGATGCAAGTGCACTGAAATTAGGTTCTCGACATTGGACAGCGACAAGGTGGCCTGCCATTGACAGGTGGACCAGATGATCGCAAACTGGTTTCACAAGGGCGTAAAAATGATTTTTGGCCTTCTCCCCATATTGTCTGCTCATACCCGCCATGAGGCCCAACGCCAACGGGGACAAAAAATTCCAGCCAAATATTAGTGCCGCTACTACCTTCCTGGTTGTGGTCATCTAGCTCAGCTGAGACTGAGAACTCTGCCAATGCACTTGTAAATTCTAGCTTTTCTACGATTGCTCTGGAAGAGTGACATTCAAATGGTACCACTTGCTAGTGTGTAATGAAGGCTGTGGGACAAATGTGAAGAATGCCATTACAAAAGAATAAAGACAAAAATACTTTCAGAACAGTTTAAGTGAGTGAGCAAGAACATGGCTGATGGAATATAATGCAAGAAGTTAGCTACTTTGGAAGGAAAATAGAAAAGCAGAATATTTTTTAAATGGTAAGAGACTGGGAAATATTGTTATAGAGGGGGATCTGGATGTCCTTGTACACAAATCACAAAAAATAAATATACAGGTACAGTAGACAATTGAGAAAGCAAATAGCATGCTAGCCTTTATTACAAATGGATTGGAGTCTAAGAATAGAAAAGTTTTACTGCAATTATATCAAGCCTCGGTGAGACCATGCCTGGAGTACTGTGTATAGTTTTGGTCTCCTTACCTATGCAAGGATATGCTTGCCCAAGAGGAAATGCAACAAAGGCTCACTAGGCCAATTCCTAGAACGTGGGAATTATCCTATGAAAGAGTGGGTAGATTAGGCCTATATTCCCTAGAAGTTAGAAGAATGGGAGGTGATATGAATAAAATATATAAAATTCTTAAGGGAATTGAGAGGGTTGATGCTGGGAGGATGTTCCCCCTGGCCGGAGAGTCTAGAATTACGGGCTACAGTCTCAGAGTAATAGATTGGCTATTTAGGACTGAGATGAGGAGAAGTTGCTTAAGTCAAAGGATGATGAATGTTTGGAATTCTCAATGATGCTTCATTGTTGAATACGTTCAAGAAGAAAATGATAGATTTTTGGCTACTAAGGAAATTAAAGGATATGCAGATAGTTCAGGAAGATCAGCCATGACCGTATGTAATGGTGAAGCAGGCTCAAAGGGCCAAAAGGCCTACACCTAATTCTATTCCTTAAGTTCTTATGAAACACTTAGCTCATGGACTGGACATAAAAATCTTCATCACTTCAAGTTGTAAATAGATTTCTCTACTTGAATTTGCTGCTCCATTTCAACAACAACTTGCATTTATATAGTGTCTTTAATGTAGTAAAAAGTTCCAAGACATCACAGATGTAGACTGTGGATGAGTTACTGGGCATTTAGGGGCTGGGTTTTGGAGGGAATTTAGAAAGTTATATTTTATATGCTCCTAGTTTAATTTTAATGTTGGGCGAGGGTGCAAAATTGGGGATACTGAATAGGTTGCTCAATTGCATCCTAAACGATTTTGATGTAGTATATAATGGACAGCTAATCGATATACAAAATATTTACAGCAGTATAAATGTACCAGGCAGCCTACATGACCTGTTGTGGCCGATTGTTTTTATGGGATGATGGGATGTGAGTATTTCTCACTCACTGTATATCATGCAAACTTATGAATGGGCCTAAGGCTGCCGCTTTTGGCACTGAAAAGTGTCCAGTCCGCCTCAGATTACCCTGGAAGGGTAAAATGTCTCAAAAATTTGAGCAACAGGTGAAGTTAGCTGTTTCATGCTGCTACTAGACAGTAGCAATAT
This sequence comes from Carcharodon carcharias, assembly GCF_017639515.1. Classification (NCBI taxonomy): domain Eukaryota; kingdom Metazoa; phylum Chordata; class Chondrichthyes; order Lamniformes; family Lamnidae; genus Carcharodon; species Carcharodon carcharias. The sequence continues at coordinate 135,479,408 of NC_054468.1, read as the reverse complement.
AAATGGCATTAGCCACTAACAGGATGTTGCCGTCAAGCCGAAAAGACATTCTACCTATCACACAAATGAGCAATGGAGCATATGACTTTCAGTGCTGGCGCGATGCCAGGTATGTAGGGTGTACATCCCAACGACTGGTGGATCGTATTAAACAGCACATTCCCTCAGCTGTTCACAACCGGCAAAGTACTGACCACACCCAACCAGCCTATGCTTGCAAAACTCAAAACACAGTATCCAACATTAGATTTGATTCCTCGATTGGACAATACCTGCTAAACAGTCCTGATTGTGCTAAAAATTACACTGACAACCAATTTAAGATTATCTTTGAAACATTGGAACATAGAAACTAGGAGCAGGAATAGGCCATTTGGCCCTTCGAGCCTGCTCTGCCATTCATTATGATCATGGCTGATCATCCAACTCAATAGCCTGCTCCTGCTTTCTCCCCATACACTTTGATCCCTTTCGCCCCAAGAGCTATATATAACTCCTTCTTGAAAACATGCAGTGTTTTAGCCTCAACTACTTTCTGTGGTAGCGAATTTCACAGGCTCACCACTCTCTGGGTGAAGAAATTTCTCCTCATCTCAGTCCTAAATGGTCTACCCCGTATCCTTAGACTGTGACCCCTGGTTCTGAACTCCCCCACCATCGGGAACATCCTTCCTGCATCTACCCTGTCTAGTCCTGTTAGAATTTTATAGGTTTCTATGAGATCACCCCTCATTCTTCTGAACTCCAGCAATATAATCCTAATTGACTCAATCTCTCCTAATATGTCAGTCCCGCCATCCTAGGAATCAGCCTTGTAAACCTTCGCTGCACTCCCTCTATAAGAAGAACATCCTGCTCGTAGCGTGGATCATTTATGAGTGCTTGAAGCCACATATATTCACATATGGGGCACTGTCCTTTGCCAACAGAAGGAGCTGTTCCACACAGTGTGCCTTTCTCAACTAAACAAAAGCTTGAGGGCAGACATTCCCTTGTTTATTTCCCATGGCAATGCCTTGACCAATCAGAATCAACCTGCCTGATTTGAATTTAAACAGAAGCTTGGCAGTTAACTGTTCCCTGGTGCATTCCCCATGGCAATGCCTTTACCAATCAGAATCTACTTGTCAACCAATCAGCATTCTCTTCTGATGCAGTATAAATTGTTGTTTCCTTTAAATCTGTGCTCATGAGTGCAAGACAAAAAGTTTTGACAGCATGGCTCCTTTTTCAACAATAAGTAATTGTTAATCCTGAACTTGCTATTCTGGATTTTTTGGAGAGTGCGATTCATTTTTTAAAATTGCCCTTTTTCCATGGGCACTTATATAACATAAGTTAGCAAAGTTGATTTTCCTCTCCCCCTCCGCCCCCACCCCCCCAGTCATCACCACTGAGGAGCAACCAAACTGCCGGCCATTGGACCTGATCAGTACTTGCCTGTATTTCCAGGCTCACGTAATTTCCAGTGGAGTGATATTCCCGTCACACAATCCTGTCCCTCAACAGAGGCCTGAAGCCATTAACAAAAGAGAAAAGCCTGCTGTTACTGCAGGCCAGCAGCATCAGTAATGGTGTCTGGCTTTCAGATCTACTGGTTCCTGGCATAGCGTCATTATATAATACGTTTTAGAATATAATTTTTAGTTTCAGGAATTAAAGTTTTAACTGTGGAAAAATGGGGGCATCTGGTTGAGAAACTGTTCTAAACAACTCTGAAGTAAATGCAACTCAAACAAGCCTGTGTTTACTTTACTTAAAAGGTAACCTGTGTTTGCCTTGCAAGATCAGAGTTGATAGTGAAAAACTTGAATAATGAAATATCCATCTCTAAGTTTCTAATGGAGCGAGGAATCTGGAGAAAAGGTCATAAAACTCAATTAGCAATGTAAGTTGTTCATATGGGTTATAGAATCAAAGGGTAGCATGGAGAGTAAAATGATTCAGTTACATTTCTGCCTGACAACGCCCAAAAGAATGCCATGTCACCGTGAATAATGGATGTGGGGGTAAAGGTTCTTTTGTTTAATTTATGCATGTATTTGCTGACAGAAGCTAGCAGTTCAGTTTGGGGAACACACAGAGGCAGTTGCAGTTTTGCTTTGTTGTAGAAAGTATCTCACTAGAGGGAGAAAGCCAACAGGAGATTATTGTCACATAGACCAGCATTTCAAACAGAGAAAATACTAATCTAAATAAAAGCAAAAAACTACGGATGCTGGAAATCCAAAACAAAAACAAAAATACTAATTTCATTGCTCATTGCATGGAATGTGAGTGGGTCTCTATCTCAATTTGGATTTCATGGGGGAAAAGCTGCTGAGAGATTTGCTCTAGCTTGCAGCTAGTGGAAGAAATCTACAGTGGTCTTCACTGAACTTTGTGGCAGAAAGCAGTCCGCAGTTTTGGAAAGCTGTGGGAAGGCAGTTGGTTTTCAGTTGGCAACTCAAACAAGGAGCTGAGGCATCCACAGTCATGAGATGAAAAGAAAAGATGGAGGGTCACGTAGCCAAAAGGCTAATGGAAGGACATCACAGAATCTTACTTCGGAAGAAAGCTGAAACACTGAAGAAAATCAAAGTAAATTCCAGAGGGCTGTGGCATAACTATGGGCTAGTCCCAGGGAAAATGAACCTTCAAAATTTTGTAAACTCTTAGGGAAAGTAAAAAGCGGAAATTAGTTTCTATTATTAGATTTTATAACCTACAGTGTTAAATTAATTGTGCTTCCTTTGTTTAATTGTTTTTCTTATACAATAAAGTTTGTTTTTGTTCAAAAATGTGAAATCTTGAGGTGTACTTCTATCGATTAATTGCTAGGTGTTTCGATTCCTTATTTAAATGTCAATAGTACCTAACAGGATTGTAACAACATGGGAACAGGAGTAGGCCATTCAGCCCCTTGAGGCTGTTCCAGCTGAGAGTTAGATCATGGCTGATCTATAGCTTAATTCATTTACCCACCTTGGTCTGTAACCTTAAATACTCTTGCTTTGTAAAGATCTATCAATCACAATTTTAAATTTTTCAATTGACCTAACCTGAGGCTTACTCAGGCTGTCGTCATAACACAACCCTTTTAGCCCTGGTATCATTCTGGAGGTGCAGCCCCTCCAAGGCCAAAATATCCTTTGTGAGGTGCAGTGCCCAGAACTGAACTCAGTCAAGAAGCAGCAGCTAGAAAGCTGTTTTTCTGAGGGCTCATCCCACTAGCCTTGAAAGAAATAATAGAATTCTATTGTTCACCCACAGGACTTTAAGGCTTGCCTCTCTCTCTCTCAGATCCTACAGTTTGAGGGGTCTGGGTGCACATGGTAAAGCACTTCAACATCTGTGAGCCAAATACAGATCCGGGATTAGGTGGCAGGAGGTGTGATGATACTACCCCTATCTGGTTAGAATAGTCAATGAAAGTTTGCACCTGTCTCTCCCTGGGTGGACAAGCCAGACATATACAAATATGGTCTCCTCTACATTGGAGAGACCAAATGTAAACTGGGCGACCGCTTTGCAGAACACCTGCAGTCTATCCGCAAGAATGACCCAAAGCTCCCTGTCGCTTGCCATTTTAATTCTCCACCCTGCTCTCTTGCCCACATGTTTGTCCTTGGCTTGCTGCATTGTTCCAGTGAAGCCCAATGCAAACTGGAGGAACAACACCTCATCTTCTGACTAGGCACTTTACAGCCTTCCGGACTGAATATTGAATTCAACAACTTTAGGTCTTGAGCTCCCTCCTCCATCCCCACCCCCCTCTGTTTCTTCCCCCTTCCTTTTGTTTTTTTCCAATAAATTATATAGATTTTTCTTTTCCCACCTATTTCCATTATTTTTAAATATTTTTAAATCTTTTATGCTCCCCCCACCCCCACTAGAGCTATACCTTGAGTGCCCTACCATCCATTCTTAATTAGCACATTCATTTAGATAAGATCACCAACTTTAACACCTATGTGTTCTTTTGTTCTGTTGTTTGTGACATCTTTTGATGATCTGCTTCTATCACTGCTTGTTTGTCCCTACAACCACACCAACCCCCTCCACTTCTCTCTCTCTCTCTCTCCCCACCCCCCCACCTTATAAAAAAAATCACTTGTTTGTCCCTACAATTACACCAATCCCCTCCACTTCTCTCTCTCTCTCTCTCTCTCTCTCTCCCCCCCCCCCACCCCACCCCACCCCCCCCACCTTAAACCAGCTTATATTTCACCTCTTTCTTGGACACACTCAAGTTCTGTCAAAGGGTCACGAGGACTTGAAACGTCAACTCTTTTCTTCTCCGCCGATGCTGCCAGACCTGCTGAGTTTTTCCAGGTAATTCTGTTTTTGTTTTATATACAAATATGGGGTGGAGACCAGGCAACAGCTGCATCTCCCTCATCTTTACACTCAGGGAATTAAAGTTCAAACCAGCCACCATCTGACATGACATTCTGTTGTGACAGGGTTTATAGAGAATGAGCAAGGTAAAAGTGGGTGCTTTGCTGTTACAAGCAAAACACAAGAATGTAAGAATTAGGAGCAGGGGTAGGTCATTTGGCCTCCCAACCCTGCCTCCGGATTGTGGGGAGGTTTGGGTGATCGGTTGGGGCAAGATTGGGAGGATATTCTGGGGATGGACAGGGAGTCAGGAGGGTGGATGACAGGGGCGGTAGTCAAGGGGTTGGGGGGTAGTCAGGGTGAGGGGTGGGGTTGTAGTCAGGGGTTCAGGAGGGTAGTTGGGGGTGTGGGAGAATAGTTGGGGGATCAGGAGGGTATTCGTTGGGGGGGTGGCAGTGGTAGTAGACAGGGGATGGGGGTACGGAGTGAAGTTGGGAGCTCCAGGAGAATTGGGGGATGAGTCACTCGTATAGTTACCCAGGAGTTAGGAGTGGTTCTAATTCTTCCAACATTTCCTGGGCAACTGTTCTGCTAAGCGAGTTTGAACCAATCAGAGTATCAGATGGTTCCCGGTACAGGGTAATCACCAGAAGTTTGAACTTCTCAGGCAATTCCCGTGCAATCCTTACATGGAGACTTCTGGGGGATCCCCCAACACATCTTCTGGGGTACCTCCCAGGTACAGCACTTGGGGATTGGAAGTTATGGGTCATTCTAAAACACGTGGTCTGAAAACTCCACAGAGAATCTGCACCATAGCCATGCAATGAAATGGCAGCATAATAACAAGCCATGGATAGTTGAAATAAGAAATTAACAACTGGAATTGTCATGGTGTGTAGACATATGTATTGTTTAATGTAAAGATTTGATTGAAGCTGTTTGATAGGTTAGCTGGATTGTGCTATTGGAACGCACACAAGTCCCCTTGCCTGCTGTGAAATTAGTAAAGTTTCTGGAGTTGAGTCGAGGCGACGAGGGACACACAATGTTCACCTCCTATTTGGTGACTGGGTTGCAGTCGCTGCGCAGAAGGTCTTTTTCATAACGCCAGAAAGCATTCAACACTTCAAAATGGCAGAGAAGATTCTGAAATTAAAAACAAAAAAAACATAATATTTCCAATTTTCATTCAGATTTAATTGGAGTCAGCAGGACAGGTTGGTACAACTGGTTAACACCTTTCACCTCTTATCCCAGAATGAATGTGATTTTTTTTTTCTGGTGTGGAAATCTGTCTGAGCTGCTCCTGATCTGCCAACATGACTTTCACAGAAATCCCATTGATTTCAACAGAGTGCCTGCTGCACCTTGCAAGGAGTAAAGCTAGAGCCGAAGGAGCCCAGGGGAATTTGCTAGCCTCTCCCTTTGCTTGTTGTGAATTGTGTCCGTGGCACTTTGCCAGTCTCAATCCAGAACAATGCCATTTGGCATGAATCTGATTGTGTTTGTACTGAAACAATTTGCACAAGTGAGGAGATAGGTGGTTAATGCAGGTTGGTGGAGCAGAGAAGGAGCATTACTCTCTAACTAGCTACCATGTTTGATGTGGATGAGCTACACAGACACTGGGCTTTCCTCATGGACAGTGAAGGTGCTGGCCATTTTCTTTCTATGTAACAGAGAGATCTGCCTCCAGTCAGCATGAACATTTCTCCCAATTAAAATTAAGTCAAACGTTCAGGAGAAGTTTTGCATTCAATGTTCCTGACTGACAGCTTCACACAGTGGGAACATTTGTCAGGAATGCAGGCTCCTAGGGCAGTCCTTTTGATTTTAACTGTGTGGGCTGCAAATTGCATGCATTGACCTCCATGCTATTTTGCACTCCCTTCAAACAAAGCTGAGCCTTTTTAATGTTAAATTGCATAATTCTGGCTGCTACCTCTTGTATATTTTTGCATCTGGAATAGCTATGGTACCAATATGAGGTTTTTCTTTGCTTAATTTGTTCATCAGAGCTCAGCTCACTTTTGCCTCTGAATCATGGGTTCAAGTCCCCTTCCAGAGACTTGAGTATATATTCTTGGCTAATATTTCAGTCTCAGGCCTGTGGGAGCTTTAGAGATAAAAACAGAAAGTGCTGGAGATACTCAGCAGGTCAAGCAGCACCCGTGGAGATAAAAGCAAAGTTAACATTTCAGATCTATAACCTTTCATCAGAACAGGCAAAGGCTAGGAATGAAATAGATTTTAAGTAAGTGAAAGGTGGGGGAACAAAAGGGGCAGTGTGCGATTGGAGAGAGCAAATGGCAAAAGAGCTGGTGGGCGGGCCAAAGGCTGTAGCATTGGAACAAATAATGAAACAAAAGATGTGTCTAGATGTTTCTCCCTCCTTGGAAGCTGCCTGACCTGCTGAGTATTTCCAGCATTTTCTATTTTTATTTCAGATTTCCAGCATCTGCAATATTTTGTCTTTGTAGGAGTGTTGGAGGTGCCGTCTTTCAGATGCGATGTATAAACTGAGGCTCTGTCTGTCCTCTCGGGTGAATGTGAAATATTCCTTGGCCCTACAGAACAGGGGAGTTTTCCCAGTGTCATGGCCAATAGTTATTCCTCACTACTTAATTGGCTGTAAAGTGCTCTGTGACATCCCGAGGTTGTGGAAAGTGCTGTATAAATGCAAGCCTTTCTTTTTGTAATGTCTTCTCACACTTGGGAAAACAAAACAATTAAGAAAATATTAAAGTATCACTCACTTAATCTTTTATTTTACTTAGCCTTGAGTCACTCTGCTTATTTCTGTTGCGCTATTGTTTCTGCACATCCCTTTCTCTTCCTTCTTGTGTTCCATTATTTATATTTGTTGCGTATGCACTTTCTTTGTCAGCTCATTCTTGCCCCACTTGGTCCCATTTCTCTTTCAGATTCTTTTATCAATCTTCCCTTCCCACAGGTCTCAGCTGCCCAGTGTCTCATGTGCTGAGATCCTCAGTGATAACATAACATCTTACATATATATGCTGTTCTCCCCTCTTCGCCATTCCCCACAATTTCTTCATGTATTTTATGTAGGAAAATTCTTTGCTGTTTCTGTTTTTTCATCTAAATCGAATACCTACCCCACACTGTCCCCCACCTCCCAAATGCAAAAGAACAGGATTACCTCAGTTAATGATCCAACCTCTCCAGATAAAGAGTCTCTCTTACCTCAGACCTTCCTGCTGTCTCGACTCTGGAGCAAGATGTCAAATTTTCATCATCACCCTTCCTGCACTGTGTCTTTCCCAGCTCAACATCCAGAATATACAATATTCCACCAACATCCTAGCAAAATACAAATGGAAACAATAATTTATTCAGCAGGAATCACTTGACTGCAGTCTGTGAACCATATCTACTACCCACAGCTTCTGAATGCTCCTTAATACTAAATTCTAGCTGTCGTTGTCAATCATGTTAGTGTTGGCAAAGCAGTCATTCCCAGTTGCCATAAGCATGTTAATGCAAGTTTCTGGTCCTGTTCACATACATTGAAAACAGGCTATGAGAACAGACACTCTGTGCTGAAAGGAAGCATTTAAAAAGGCACCAAGGGCAGAATTTTTCCCTCATTGGACGGGTGCACCCACAACCCGAAAGGGAGAAAAATAGCGTGCACTGATGTCGGGAAAGCGTCCTGATGTCATCACACACTCGCGCAATATTTCAGTCAGTGGGTGTGCGCGGGAGTCGGCAGCGTGCCCGCCAGCAAGAGGGCTGTAAAGCAAATTAACTAATTAATTAAATATAACTTTTCCCCGCCCGTCCAACCTTATGGTTGGCGGGCGGGCGAAAAGGCCAAGCGGCCTTTGGATTTTTGAGGAACCCTCATCCACAAGTTTTCCGGTGTTAATTAAAAATCAAATAAAAATTTTTAGGACTCATTTTCAACATGGCCCCTCATGACAGAGTCACATGATGGGGCATGTTTTCCTTCTTTTTGAAAACTTAATTTTAATGTGAAAAATCTTCAGCTCCGCTGAGGCAGTTCTCTGCTGAGCGTTTCAGCGCGCGTTTCACGCTGGCTGGCCCTTAATCGGCCCGATCGTGGGCTGCAGTCCATTGCGTGGCTGCTCCCAGGCCCACCCGCCACAGCTGCCCGACGAGCTGAAAGTTCTGCCCCAGCTGTTTTTGAAGACTATCTAAGGGTGAAGTTAGCCTTGACTTGAACTGCGAGAGCTCACATGTGGTAGCAGATAAAACTGCAGAGCTGAGGCTTCTCAATATACTGTCAGAACGGCAGTAGTGCACACCTCCCCTTAATATACAGAATTCTATATCTGATGACTGCCACATGCCACAAGCAGACAGGTGCAAGCTGGCTGCTTCCATCTTATCGGCAAGGGTGGTAGGGGCTGGTGGGGGTGGGGGGCACACTCTGTTGAAGTGGCTAAGAGAGAAGGCACCGCATTGGTCTTTGCACTGAGTGCTTCACCTGGGTTAATTCCATTGATGATTGTGTGCTTTGTAATTTATTAATAACAAGCCTGGCGTGTGAGTTTCCATTCTTTAATGGTAAAACTGGGAATGAGGGAAGGAAAGCCATGTTCTTTGAATGGGGATACTGAGACCAATGGAGAGATGTGTTCCGTACATTGTCAGTTAAAAAGGAACTATTCAAGATTTTCTGTTTAATGGAAGTGTTCTCACAATCACAGCAAAGCGAGTTCTGGAGCATGCAGTTCTGCTAGATAAGCAGCACTCTAGCGGTGTGCCTGGATCAAATGTGCCCTAGCATACACATCATCCTAATGAAAGTTTAGACCCCTGAGCTGATCCCAGCCACTTGCCTGCTCAGTATGGGTGCTGTTTTGCTCTCCATCCTCCTTCCCCTCTTCCTCCACCATTTCCACCTTTCCGATGAGTTCTGTCAATCTAACATCTCACCACGTCCCCTCCTCTATGGAGGGCAATGTTATGTAATGCGCTGCAATGCATGAGAGACTTGCAGGAGTGTACTGCAGAACTCCAATCAACTGGTCCAGGCACCGGAACCATAGAAGACCAGTGATCTGCTCAGTGGCATTCCTTGAGGGCAGATAGCTTCAGTTGTGATGCCTCTGTGCATCTGTTTTGGGGTCATGTATAGAGGTGAGTCTATTTGAGAATGCTAGGATCCATACATGGAGCTTGGGTGGTAGCATGAAGTGTTGTGGCACCCTGAACTGCTGAAGGATGAAGGTATATTGGCAGTTTTCAGGATAACAAATCCGTAAAGCTCTTGTTGTGGTTGCAGACCACCTGAATGCTAAGGTAGTGGAAGCCCTTCCTATTGATGAATCTCACTGGCCATTCGCTCAGCACCTTGATGGCCACAATCACTGATGTCTTGCACCTGCAGGAATCCAGCGATGGAGGTGAATCCCATTTTGTTCCTGTCAGGCCCCATTTGTTTGAAATGTATGTACTGCTCAGCTCTTGCAAATAAGGCATCAGTGGCCTTCCAGATGCAATGGTATGTTGATGCTTGCAAGATGCCACCAAAGTCTGCACCTGATCCTTGGAATGAACCAGAAAAGTTGTTCAAGGCCACAGTGACTTTCACGGCTACTGGCAGGGCGTGACCGTGCGGTCTGAGGTCTTCCTGAACTGGAGAACAGATCTCAATGATCATCTACCTAGATAAGCATAGTCTCCTGGGATACTGATTGTCTGGCAAGTCCAGGTCGCCTCTCCTTCTGCAGTACACTAGAGGCAGAGGGTATGGCCTCCAAAGCCTTCCTGCTCCTCATTCCTCTTCTCTGCCCTCCTCATATATGAGGGCCTGCGATGATCCTCATAGCTACTCAACCCTACCTCCTGGACTTTAATCTCACATCCAGCTGTTGCTTTGCTTGTGGCCAGCTGCACTCAATGATGACTGGAACACCCCCACCCTTCATATCAACCCATGATTCTGGAGGGTCATTAGCCCTTCCACTGACCAAGCGCACATAAGCCACTTGCTTCACCAACTCACCTCACCCAATGGCACCTGTGTGCCTATGGATGAATGCCGCTCTCAGTCTTGCATCCTTTTATGGGCTCATATAACTGAATGGCACTGCTCTGGTTGTTTCCAGGGGTGGATTTACAATGAAACATGCCATGCCATGGCACAGGACCCCCAAATGACAGAGGGGCCCCAAAATGACATGTGAGTGACATGTGAGTAAACACTTTATATAAAGTTTAAGGTATGTCAGTGCAGCTTGGCCATGTGGGATGTGCATCTTGCAGGATGTGGGAAGTCATGGAGGCACAAAGTGCCCTCAATGACTACATCTGCAGGAAATGTCATCAGCTGCAAAAACTTGAGCTCTGGGTTGTGGAACTTAAGCCGTGGCTGGAGTCATTGTGGTGCATCTGCAATGCTGAGGACTACATGGATAGCATGTTTAGAAGGTGGTCACACTGCAACTAAGAAGTACACAGGCAATGGGTGACTGCCAGAGTATCTAGGAGAAACAGACAGGTGGTACAGGAATCCTCTGAGGCCATCTCTCCCTAACCGCTTTTCCATTTTGGATACTGGTGAGCAAGATGGTTCCTCAGAGGACTGTAGCAAGAGTCAAGTTTCTGGGATCATGGGTGGCTCAGCTGCACAGGAGGGGAGGAGGAAGAGCGGAAGTGCTATAGTGGTAGAGGATTCCATAGTTAGGGGAGCAGACATGCGGTTCTGTGGCTGTAGATGGACTCCAGGATGGAATGTTGCCTCCTTGGTGCCAGGGTCAAATACGTCACAGACCGGCTGCAGGGCTTTCTTTTGGGAGAGGGTGAACAGCCAGAGGTCATGGTCCACATTGGGATCAATGACATAGGTAGGAAAAGAGATGAGATCCTGAAAGCAGATTTTAGGGAATTAGGAAGGGAATTAAAAAGCAGCACCTCAAGAGCAGTAATCTCAGGATTACTCCCAGTGCCACATGCTAGTGAATATAGGAATAGGAATATTGGCTGGAGAAATGGAGTAGGAGGGAGGGCTTTAGATCTCTGAGGCATTGGGATCAGTTCTAGGGCAGGTAGGACCTGTACAAGAAGGAATGGTTACACCTTAACAGGACTGGAACCAGTGTCCTCACAGGAAGGTTTGCAGGGGGATGGGAACCTGGGGGGAAATTCAGAGAGTAAAGGAGAAAAACTGGCAGCGTGAAGCAGAGAAATATTAACTGATAAGGAGGATATATCAGTGAGTAGTATCAACGTAAATAGAATACTTGGAGAGTTTGATAGAATTAGAGTGGGCTAGAGTAAATCATTAGATGGGGTCAGAGTAAGGGCAAAAGTTAAAAAGCTTAAATCAGGATTGATATGCATGTGCACGAATGCTTGGAGAGTGTGGTTAATAAGTTTGGTGAACTGCAGGCACAGGCTGACAAATGGAATTATGATATTATTGCTATAACAGAGACCTGGCTCAAAGAAGGGAAGGACTGGGCATTAAATATGCCTGGGTGCAAGGTGTTTAGGAGAGACAGAAAAGGAAGAAAATGTGGGGGAATGGCAATATTGGTTAACGATGGCATTACAGTGCTGGAGAAAGAGGATGTACCAGAGGGGTCAAGGACAGAATCTCTCTGGCTGGAAGTAAGGAATGAAAAAGGTGCAATAACATTTATCAGTGTAGTATATAGACCACCTATTAATAGAATGGATGATGAGAAACAAATTTGCAAAGAAATTACAGAGAGGTGCAAAAGTTATCAAGTAATTATAACAGAGGACTTCAGTTAACCAAATATAGACTGGGATAGGAATAATGCAAAGGGACAAAAAGGGCAAGAGTTCCTGGAGTGCGTTCAAGATAATTTTATGCAGCAGTATGTTTCCGGTCTGAGACAGCAGGAACTGTTGGACCTGGTTCTGGGGTATTAGTTGGTCAAATAAGAGTGGGAGAGCATTTAGAGGACAGTGACCATTGTATTGTAAGGTTTAGGTTGGCTATGGAAAAGGATAGGGAACAATCCAGAGCAGGGATAATTAATTGGGGGAAAGCCAACTTCGATGGGATGAGAATGCATCTGAGTCGAGTGAGTTGGAACCAAATGTTGGCCGAAAAGATGGTGGCTGAGCAATGGGCTATCTTCAATGAGATAGTATTGCAGGCAATGTCGAGATATATTCCCTTGAAGGAGAAAGATAGGACAAATATATCTAGAACGCCCTGGATGATGAGAGAGATAGAGATGAAGATAAAAAGGAGGAAGTATGTGTATGACAGATGTCAGATAGAAAATACAATGGAGAATCAGGGTGAATATAGAAGGACCACAGGGGAAGTGAAAAAACTAATCAGATATAAACAGACTCTGGAGGGAGGGAGGGAGCATGAAAAGAGGCTGATAGCTAACATAAAGGGAATCCCGAGGTCCTCTATAAGCATGTAAATAATAAAAGGATGGTAAAACGAAGGGCAGGGCTGATTAGGGATAAAAAATGAGACTTTCACGTGGAAGCAGGAGAAGTAACAGAGGTATTAAATGAATACTTTGCATCTGTCTTTACAAAGGAAGAGGATGCTACCCAGGCGGAGGTGAGAGAGGAGGTAACATGTGCAGTTGAGGAATTTACAATTGGGAAAGAAATTAGTTAGAAAAGCTATCCTTACCTAAAATTGATAAGGCACCAGGACTGGGTGAGATACATTTGAGGATACTGAGGGAGGTGAGAGTGGAAATTTCAGAGACACTGGTGATTGTCTTCCAGTCTTCCTTAAATATAGGGGTAGTGCCGGAGGACTACAGAATTGTGAATGTTTGAAAAGGGGTGCAAGGATAAAGCTGACAACTACAAATCAGTCAGTTTGACTTCAGTGGTAGGGAAACTTCTGGAAACTATAGTTCAGGACAAAATCAATAATCACTTAGACAGGTGTGGGATAATTAAGGAAAGCCAGCATAGATTTATTCATGGAAAATCATGTTTAACTAACTTGCTGCAGTTTTTTGAGGTGGTAACAGAGAAGGTTCATAAAGGCAATGCTGTTGATGTGGTGTATGTGGATTTGATACAGTGCCACATAACAGACTTGTGAGTAAGCTCATGGAATAAAAGGGAAAATCGGCACTTAGATAGGAAATTGGCTGAGTGACAGAAAACAGAGTAGTGATAAATGGTTGTTTTTCAGATTGGATGAAGGTTTGTAGTGGAGTTGCTTGAGGGGGGGATGGGTGGGGGGTGGGGGGGTCAATATTGGGACCCTTTCTCTTCCTGATATATATTAATGACCTTGACTGTGATGTGCAGGACATGATTTCAAAATCTGCAGATGATACAAAGATTGGAAGCATTGTCAACCACGATGAGGATAGTCTTGAACTTCAAAAGGATACAGACCTATTGGATTGGGCAGACAAATAGCAGATGAATTTCAATGCAGAGAAGTGTGAGGTGATTCATTTTGGCAGGAAGAATGTGGAGAGACAGTATAAAATGAAGAGATAAACTTCAAAGGAGGTGCAGGAACAGAGGGACCTCGGTGTGTGTGTACATAAGTCATTAAAGGTGGCAGGGCATGTTGAGAGCAGTTAATAAGGCATATGATATTCGAGATTTTATTGATAGGGACACTGAGTGCAAGAGTGAGGAGGTCATGTTAAACATGTATAAGACACTGGTTAGGCCTCATCTGGAGGACTGCATCCAGTTCTGGGTACCATACTTGAGGAAGGATGTGAAAGGCATTGGAGGGAATACAGAGGTGATTCACAAGAATGATTCCGGGGATGAAGAATTGTAGCTATGAGGATAGATTGGAGAGGTTGAGTCTGTATTCCTTGGAGAAAAGAAGGCTGAGAGGAAACTTGATACAGTCATTCAAGATCCTGAGAGGTATGGACAGAGTAAATAGTGAGAAACTGTTCCCTCTCAAGAGTACATCAAGAACTAAAGGGCACAGATTCAAAATAGTGGACAAAAGGAATAGAGGTCACGTGAGGAAATTTTTTTTCACCCAGAGGGTGGTTGGAGTCTCGAACAACTTCCTGAAAGGGTGGTGGAGGCAGGTTTGATCGAGGCATTCAAAAGGGAATTGGATTGCTACCTGAAAAGAGAGAATGTGCAATATGTGCCTATGGGATATTTGCCTTTATTAGCTGAGGCATAGAATATAAGAGCATGGAGGTTATGTTGGAGCTGTACAAAATGCTAGTTAGGCCACAGCTGGAGTACTGTGTGCCGTTTTGGTCGCCACACTATAGGAAGGATGTGATTGCACTGGAGAGGGTGCAGAGGAGATTCACCAAGATGTTGCCTGGGCTGGAGCGTTTCAGCTATGAAGAGAGATTGGATAGGCTGGCGTTGTTTTCCTTAGAGCAGAGAAGGCTGAGGGGGACCTGATAGAGGTATACAAAATTATAAGGGTATAGATAGGGTAGATTGAAAGAAACTCTTCCCCTTAGTGGAGGCGTCAATAGCATGGGGGCATGGATTTAAGGTAAGGGGCAGGAGGCTTAGAGGGGATTTGAGGAAATTTTTTTTCACCCAGAGGGTGGTTGGAATCTGGAACACATTGCCTGAGGGGGTGGTAGAGGCAGGAACCCTCACAAAATTTAAGAAGTAGTTAGATGAACACTTGAAACGCCATAGCATACAGGGCTACGGGCCAAGTCCTGCAAAATAAGATTAGAATAGATAGGTGTTTGATGGCTAGCACAGACGCGGTGGGCTGAAGGGCCTGTTTCTGTGTTGTGTGACTCTATAACTATGTTATGGGATAAGGCAGTGGAGTGGGATTAGGTAGATTGCTCTTTAGCCAGCCAGTGCAGATTCTATGGGCTGAATGGCCTCCTTCTGTACTGTAAAGATTCTGTGATTCTGAGTGCTGAACTGTTGGAAGTGCCGTCTTTTAGCTGAGAGGTTAAACTGTCCACTTGGCTGTGTACAAAAAATCTCCTGGCAGTTTCCCCCCGCTCTCAAGAAACTATAACAAACCATTACATGATTTTGCGAGTTTGATGCGGCTGAAGCGAAGGGTGGGGGGAGGGGAAGAGCTAGGGGAAGGAGGATTCGGGATCAGCAACCTCAGTGTGCTTTAGCCAATGTAGATGGAGGGCGGAGATCTAAGAGACGGGGTACACTCTCCAGTGATGTCCCTGTAATAATGTCACCTCTTGCAGCTTTTAGATTCACCTTTCTGTGGTTGTGCGGTTGAAGTGTGCGGGCTGCTTTCACCAAAGTGCTGCAGGTTTCAGTCGTGTAGGGTGAGTACAATGAATGCAACATGGTTCCAGGGAGAGGAATGGTGACACGGTTATAGCTTTCAGAGGCACCAGACTGCATTGCTGGGCGGTTAGTTTTCAATGTAGGTCATAAAACGAGAGGGGTTGGGGGGAGAGAGAATTGATCGGGATGCACAGCACATTCATTTTACTGCATAATAACCCTTCTCTTTGTGGGCAGTAAGGCAGCAGGGCAAGAAAGCCTGAATATTGTAAAGACGGATTGGAGATCTGAGTTGAACTGAACAATGACTCGGAGGACAGTGGGGGATAGAGCGTGAGGCAATGGGGATGCCATTCCATTGCGGTGCTTTTCATTCAGAGGGAAATGGGTGGGAGAGAGGATAGTTTTGATGTTTTCTTGAAGCTTCAGCCCTTTTCGCTGTGTGTGTTTATGGGTATTCAGGCTGGCACTAGAAGAGCAGGGGAACTTCCCCTGCAGCCCTGCTATCCATCAACCAGCATCACAAAAGCAGGTTATCCAGTAAAGGTCACATGTTGTTTGTGGGAGCTTAAGACCATAAGACATAGGAGCAGAAGTAGGCCATTCGGCCCATTGAGTCTGCTCCACCATTCAATGAGAACATGGCTGATCTGATAATCCTCAACTCCACTTTCCTGCCTTGTCCCCATAACCCTTGATTCTGTTACTGATTAACAATCTGTCTATCATGGCCTTGAATATACTTAATGACCCAGCCTCTACAGCCCTCTGCAGTAAAGAATTCCATAGGTTCCTGTGTGAAACAGTGACTGCATCTCAGCAGTATTTTATCGGCTATATTGTCCTTGTTCATGACCACCAGAAGTCTCAAAGCATCACTACAGTTCAGTCATTCTTTTAAAAACTCCAACATAAAGACAGGGAGAGAGATCGAAGAGAGTCACAGGTTAAATTAACCTGGAGACCGCCAGTTGGGAAGTTACATGATGACCCCCCCCTCCCGCCCACACCGTCTAATGTATTTCGCGAATTCTATTGTCTACTTCATGGGCAGAATTTTACGTCCCAGGGGCGGGTGTGTGCTTGACCTGATCAGGTGTAAAATAGCGCGCAATGACGCGGGTGAGCGTTCGGACTTCATCCCACACTCCCGCGATATTTCACTCGGCGGGCGCAAGCGGATGCCGGAAGCACAGCTGCCATTAATTAAGAGGCCACTTACGGCCATTAAAAACCCAACTGATGACGATTTTTCGTGGTCAGTGCGATTTCGTGTTCGTCGCACAGGCAGGCGGCCAGCTGGCAATTTCAAAAACCTCATCCATGGGTGGGATAAAAAAGGTGAACAGCATTGCCGGTGTCAGTAGAGGGGAGTTTGGTACATAGTTTGCTGCTGGTTGCTTATTGGTACTTGGCAGCTTCATCTCTGTTCGGGGCTTCACTGATAGCATTTCCAGGCTTCATTTCAGGACTCATTGGTGTCTCCAAAGGCCCCTGGAGGATTCTGACTGTGTGAACACTTCCAGGTATCAGACAGCCTTCCGTTATCTTGGTAATGGGGATTGTGGTCTCCGCTGGTTGCACCTCCTCTGAGGAGGAAGAGAGGGGCAGAAGGGAGAGGAGGCCACATGTCCCCATGCAGCTTCCTGGGGAGGGACCTGTGAGAGGAGAGGCGCAGGCACAAGGGGTGCAGTGCCCGTAGGAAGTCCAAGGTGGAAGGAGCCGCAGAAGATGCCACTATCCTGCTGCCAGGGTTTACAGGCAGTGATGCAGCTACCTCAATATGTCTGAGGTACAAAGAAGGCTCCATCTCTCAAGGGAGACCGTGACCTCCCTTGGTCAGATGATTGGGCCTGAGATCAGCTCCGACTATGTGGGTGGACACCCCTCAACTTCTATGCCCCCGGCTCTTTCCAGGGTTCAGTGGGGGATCTTTGTGGAGTCTCCCAATCAGCTGTCCATAGTTGCTTCAAGCTGGTGACAGAAGCTCTGTTCAGGCAGGTACTGACCTTTATTCTTTACCATATGGATGAGGCTAGCCAGGCACAGCAAGCCAGAGGCTCCACAGAGATTGCTGGGTTCCCCACATCCAGGGTACTATAGACTGCACACGTGGCCACTAAGGTGCCAGCAGGTGAACTCAGTGCCTTCGTCAACAAGAAGGGCTTCCACTCCATGAACGTGCAGATAGTGTGTGATCACAGGATGTTGATTTTACAAGTCTGTGCAAGGTACCCAGGCAGGTCCCATGACGCCTACATCCTCAGACACTCCCAGGTGCCGGGGCACTTCAGTGCTCCAGTCTGATTGGATGGATGGCTGCTGGGTGACGAGGGCTATCTGTTAAAAAGTTGGCTCATGACACCTCTTCACCACCCAAGAACAGAGGCACAGCAGTGTTATAATAAGAGTCATGCCTCCACAAAGAAGGCAGTGATAGAGAGGACCATAGGTCTTCTTAAGATGCTTCCAATGCCTACCATATCCCCCAGAGCGGGTGTCACTGATAGTGGTTGCATGCTGCGCTCTCCATAATCCGACATTGGCAAGAGGGAACCCACCGGAGGAAGAGGATCTTGACGCAGCTGCACAGGCCACAGTTGATGAGTCCAGTAGTGAATCAAAAGGGGAGCATGGTGAGGGCGTGGAGGCAGACCTTGGTAACTGCCAGGGAGGCAGGGAAGCATTGATCCAATGGTCTTTCATCTAGGCTACCAAAGATCAGCTTCTACCTCATGCCAAGGCTGCCACCTCCATCCCAGATGCCTGAAATGACCCTTTCATTTGCACCTAAAGTCCACTTAATGCCTGTACAATAAAATACCTAGCCACTCACATCCAGCATTACATACTGGCATACCCTGCACCAGAACAAAAAAATGTGAAGCATACTCAGGCTATCAGAACCAAGGCAAATTTAATGTTATCATCACATTGAAATCATTATGATGTTACAATTACTGGTGTTGATATCCACACCAGCAAACATATAAACCAAACATAAATGAACAGAAAATCACCGGTGAACTGTCCCTCTCATGCTCATCGTGCCTTAAACTCACGTCTGCGAGTGCTACATCTTGGTGCCCCTGCCCCTCGCTGGCACCAGCATTGGAGGCAGCCTGCTGACTCTGGTCTCTTGTTGGTGGTGACTTATTGATGCCCTTGGCAGTTGTCCTCTGGCGAGTGGAGCCTGTGCTGGCCCCGCCTGGAAGGGAGCGGACAGTGCCATGGCTGGCATCTCCACAGTCATTGCAGCCTTAACAGATGCCACGGTCCTGGCAAAGGGGCGGAGGTGCTGCTGCCATCATCCAGAGCATACTGAGAAGAGCCTGCGGAGGCAACAAGCAGCTCGTGCGCCAATGTGAGGTCGCTCTGGACCTCCCTGCTCTCCATTGATGGATTGGGACCTTGCTGGGACACTGGGTGCCTCATCCATCTCACACACTAACACTGACCACCTGAGGTCAGTATCTGTGAAAGGGCTTGCAGGTCCAAGCACAACCCTAGGAACACCTGATTCTGCCCCGGAGTTGCCTCTCTATCAGAGTCACCACTCTGTCAATGGAGAAGATAGTGCTCTCGGTCATGATGATCAACGGAGACCATGGTACGCAGACCCTCATCGATCTCCGCCAGATCCTCCCGTGCATCTCACTGGACATCCAGCATCTGCCGCCTAATGGATGACTCCAGAGGCCCATCATCTGTCTTCGACTGAGCACCACCCTGACCCTCTCCAGTCCTCTGACTGCCAGTGCTCTGGGCACTCTCTGCCTCCGGCTGCATCTCAAGCAGTTGTGAAGTGCCCTCACCAATGTGCAGTGACATTCTAGCCACTGGTCTAATCCCACCGAGGTGCTATTATCTGCACTGGTGCCTGCTTCAGAGAGCAGGTGTGGCGCAGGTGCAAGTGAAACCCGGTGGTCCTCCGGCATCACGGGTGACCCTTCGGGGTCCAGAGAGTGAGCGCATGCTAGAGAACAAGGACATGTCATTAGTTAAAGTCATCACACTGTCACCTGGTGAGACAATGCCAGGCACCCTGGTGAGTCAATGGAAATCTGCATCATGGTGTCATCATCTTTCAATGTCAATGGAGACTCCAGGTTTGAGGCTCCCACCAGTGAAGAGACTACACTAGAATCCAAAACCCATCTCTGTGCACTTCACTCTTACCTTCTCTGACACCCCCACCTCTCCACACCCGGTTGCACAGGGAGCGTGCCAGCTCTCGAGCTCCAGGGCTTAATTGGCCTGACAGCGTGAAATCATGGTCGGGGGCCAATCGCAGGCGGTGGGCCATTTCCCGACCACTCCTGGTCCCGCTAACCGTGCCCACCCACCAACCTCAAAATTCTGCCCCATATATTGATGCATTTTAAAGGTCAATAAATAAGTTGTGAGGTGAGAGCGGGTATAAATTAACTGTTTTATAAGATTTAGCTTAACCATGGACTTTAATCTCTATCCTGAGTGTTTAATCTATTCACCATATCTTTATATTTCCGATAAACATCGGATGGTTTAGATTTTAGTAATCATCGCTGTGACATTTTTCGGACACGGAAGGGTCACCCGTGATGCCGGAGGACCACCGGGTTTCATTTGCACCTGCGATCCGAGAAATTGGCAACAAATTGAACATGAAATGAGCTAAAGGGTCAATACTGAGATGAAACACGCAGTGCAGGGTCAGCGATATCAGAAGGATATTTGTTTCCTTTGTTTCTCTCTCCACAGAAGCTGAGTATTTGTGGCATTTATGTTGATCCTTGAGGCATTTAACTGGGAGAGATCCATTCTCAGTTTACAGAAATTGGTCCCTTCCAATTAAATTATTTTATTGCTCAAGATTGCACCGGGTCCCGTTCCATGGCCTGTCGAAAGCTCATGTTTTTTGTAACATGAGCTGCTCAATAGAAGTTCCTGAGGGTTTGGCTTGAACTCACAACCACGGTATCGCACACGCCTCAATCCTGCCTTTAATGTATCATGTGCCAACCGATTGTCCCACAAGGGCAAAGCATTGCTCATTTGCATACGTTTTAAGTTGCATCATCTTGTTAGAGACACTAAGTTTTTTCGATTGAGTGATGTGAACTGAGGTTATATGATCTTGTGCAGGAGTATTCACATGACTGGGGAAAAGCCAGTGAAATAACCAACGCCCTGTAGCTTTGGGTTGTGTCCGGGGTGGAGTGGGTGCAAAAATGAAGCTGGGCACAGGGCCCCACTAACTGTAAATCCTTCACTGGTTGTCTCATTCCACTTGGCCTGTTCCAGTGCCCATACCTCCCCTCAAAGTTTCAGACCAGTCCTCAAAAAGGGGACAACAAGCTCAGCAACAGGCTTAATTGGTCTTCACTCCGATTCAGGTTGCTTTTGGGGTTCCGCTCTAGGGTGTGGGGGCCAGATAGCTGAAACAGAAAGAGGAAAGAACTCAAAGGGGGCCAGAGTTTGAAAGGGGAGAGGGTCTATACTGGGACACCAGACTGGAGAAAGCTGCAGCGGTTAGATTGGGTGAGAGAGTGGATAGATTTGTAAATGACCACAAGGATTTTCATTCAATATGTTGGGGGAAGGAGAGGGAAGAAGAGTGAATGAGATTTGGGCCAGACTGTTATGCCTTGTCCGGGAGCAGGCTGGGTGGTGGTGGGAGATGGAGGATAAAATTAGGTGGGGGTGTGCTGTGTCTGTCACATTCAGGCCTTTGCTAGTATTTTATCAGTGGGATGGACACTTCGCCAACTGGGGAGCCCACCCAGTAAAACTTGGAGGCGTCCTTACGTGCTGAGGTGGGGGAGGATCCCTCTTGATCGGGCACCAGTGAGCTATGGAGGGCACCCCCAGCAGCAAGGGTTGCCCTCTCTGGAAGACCACCCACCTCCGATGCTCTTGCCAGGGCCCGCACAATTGGCCCTGGTGATCCATGATCCCAACTTAGCTCCACTTCGGGCCTGCTTCAGTCCTAGCAGTGGCCACCACTCCCAGTAGTGTTGCTGCTTGTCCTCTGATAAGCCGGCAGCCCTTGGAAAGCGGGACGTCAGGCAACTGCTTGCCCGAGCAGCATAAAGTCATCACCAGTGTGTTATTTCTTCCAGGGCTATAGTGCTTAGCCTATCCACCTCATCAATTCTGTTGAAGAGTCATAAGGACTTGAAACGTTAACTGTGCTGTCAGACCTGCTGAGTTTTTCCAGGTATTTTTATTTTTGTTTCACCTCATCAATTGGATGGTTGCGGTTATAAGCCACCAGGTCAGTACCCAAGATCTCCTGGTGCATAGCTGCCTGGGTTGCCCACCCTCTCAACATCCATGAGTTTAAGCCCAATATCCTTGAAGGGCTTCCACCACTGCTCACCAGTGTGCACTCTCACTGTGCTGCCATTTGCCAGTGCTGCTGGGAATATAGAACCACCTAGCATCATAAAGCCCAACTTTGCACTCAAGAACATCATTACATCACAGGTCACAAGGTGCCATGGCAACCAGACGTCGAAAACACTGGCTGTTTGTGAAATGCCATTTTCCTGATCGATTTGACTAATAACAACAAAACAACAACAGGTTATATTTATATAGTTTCTTTTAAGGTAGTAAAGTGTTCCTTGTTGCTTCACATGAGGATTATCAAGCAATATCTGAGCCACGTAAGGAAGCATTAGGTCAGATGAAGAAGGCAAAGGTTTTAAGGTGTGTTTTGAAACAAAAGCCAGGCATGGAAAGGTGGAGAGCTGTAGAACACAAGTTCCAGAGTTTAGGGCCTTGGCAGCTGAAGGCACCAATGAAGTGATTAAAATCAGGGATTCTCAAGAGGCCGGAATTAGAGGGTCTCATATATTTCAGATAGTTGTAGTGCCAGAGGAGATTATAGAAATAGGGAGGGGGGGCAAGGTCATGCAGGGATTTAAAAACGATGAGAACACAGATAAAACACATGGCAGAAAACACCACAAATATGTTAGATAATTCTCCTTCATTACAACATTCTCTTTATGCAATGGGAGCAGGACCCAACTTGCTAACAGGGTGGCAGGAAAGGGCAGGAATAACATGAGGGGCGTCACCCATTTGAAGCCAATGGGTGGCCCCCCTTGTGAACCTTTAGGGTGTGATGAAGTCAGGGTGGCAGTCACGTGAACTTGCAAGAAGTGATAAGCCAGGGGTGTTACCCTCATCACTTTCCCTTCCCTGTTGTATGCAGGTTTCACCTTACCGTTTAAAAGGCTCCGAATCCTGGTTCAGTTACCTGTGTTTGTGCTGACACGACCCGAGTGACTTTGAAGAGATGGTCATCATTTGAAAATGTGTTGAACGATTCCACTGCAAAATCTAGTGAGCTCTGGACCTCCTCGTTATTAGGATTAATGGGTTCAAATCCTGGCCCCTCATTAATGGTAGAGACTGAAATGAGAACGATGTTGAACAGAGCACAGCGAAACTGCCAGCTGACATCCATGTTTCATGAAGCAAAGTGTAGTGACTCAACTGCAAACAGCAGGCGTTTATTTGCTCAGTGGCTAGAGTGCGTCAGACTCATTTGCATTAATAACAATCTTGCTGTATCATGCTGCTGGCTTGTATACTGCTGGACAGATTAGCCTACTCTGCACATAATACAGGGCTGATTGATTGATTGGGGATGAATAGCTAAAATGCAGATCAGATCAAGCACTTTAGTTCCTTTCTGAATACACTCATTAACTCAGTAACAAATCACCAGTTTAATAGGCCATAACTTCCGAGCTCCCGGGCAGAGTAACTGGGGGTACCCCAAAGATGTGCTACGGAACCCCCAGCACCCCTCCAACCCTCACTCACAGCCCCCCACCACACCCCGCCCACACCCCTCCCAGGGAGGTTTGCATGGCGATTGCCTGGAGATGCAAATTTATCCTGTGCTGTTGCCCTGCACTGGGATCCATCTGAAGATGCGATTTAAATTGGAAACTTCGGGAGGTCCTGACTGTGTTATTTCAATAGTTACCCAGAAAAAGGCAGAAGAATTAAAATCACTTCTAGCTTCTGGGTAACTGTTGTACTGACCCGCACCAACCCACCACAGGACACCCTCCGCCCCCCGACTAGCACCCCCCCACCAACAGGGACTAACCACCACCACAAAGTCTCCCTGCCCCCACAGAAATCCCCATGCCCACAGCATTCCCACCCATGGGACTCCCCACCGTTAGGGCTTCACCCGCCCCCAGCCAACTGTATTTCCTCCTCAGGACTTTTTCCCCCCACATCGACACTTGCCCCCACCCCCCCATCCAAAGCTCAACTCCTGACTTTCACTGCACTGCCCACTCCCCCATCAAGACCTGACCTGATCTAACCCTTCTTGATGCCCAGCCCAATCCCCCCACCCAAGGCCTGACTTAACCCTCTACCGATTCCTGGCTCCATGAGCCCCAACCAGACATGACTGCCGTTCCCCGAAGCCTGACCTGACCACCATACCTGGGTTTAAGCTATGCCTAAGCCCCACCCCAACAAGGCCCAGCCCCTCAACCACAGAAGCCCGACCAATTCAACCCACCCGCCGAGGCCCAACCCGACCTTACCCGACCCAAGGCCTAACACCACCGCCCCCAACAACCCGTGGCCTAGCCCAACCCCTCCCACTGAGGCCTGAACACCCACGAGGCCTGGCCCAACCCAACCACCCCCACACCCGCGAGGCCCAATCTGACCTAACACCCCCCTCCCCAAAGTCTGACCCGAACACTCTCAAAGCTCGACCCCACCTCTAAGCACAACCCAACACCCCCCACCCAACCAAATCACCAAATCTAGACCCCACTTACCTTATACACTTAGCTTCTCCCTGGCCTGTCAAGGACCGTTAACCCTGGCTGGACCTTTAGTTTATCTGGTTTATAGCAGGTTGTGTCATAAAGAAGTGAGCATGGTCTCCTTACGTCTGACTGAGCTATCCTCGGTGCAAGGCCTGGGGGTGCTCTGCACTGCCCGCATCGCACCCAGCTAGAGCCAGAAGGTCGGGTGAGATAGGATCGAAACACAGTTCAGGTAAGAAAGTAGGAGCAGCCCAATGTTACCAATGTTACCAATTTTACCGGTTGCTTCTGTTTTGCCCAGTCATTTCCCATAAGGGTGACTTACGCCGTTCCGAAAACAGATCCATAAATTTGAGAAAATTTTCGACCAATTCATAACAGAAGCAATCAGTTGATTCCCCTCCTTGGGAGAGAGAATACTAGCTCAATGCATGGAGGTGCAATGCACTGAAGAGAACTCAATCTTTCCAGCTTTTTTGGCATTTGCAAAGCCTTGCACTAAGAGGAGTGCCCTGGTAGCCAACACCAGTTTCTGGAGAGCAGCAGCCAAAAGTTCCTGAGTCCCAGAGGTTTTCCTGGTGGCAGGGGGATATGGGGAGTGGGGAATCTGAAATACCTTGATCATATTCAGGTGCTCTTGAGACACTTATAGGCTCTCCCAGTTCTTTGCCAAGTGCCAGTTCAAACTCCAGAACTCACTAAAAGTCCTCAGACAGCATCTTCCAAACCTGTTACCATCTAGAAGGACAAGGGCAATAGACGGATGGGAACACCACCACCTGCAGTTTACCCTCCAAGCCATTCACCATCCTGACATGGAGTATATCGCCATTCCTTCACTGTCGCTGTTTCAAAGTCCTGGAACTCCCTTCCTAACAGCACCGTGGGTGTACCTACACCACATGGACTGCAGCGGTTCAAGAAGGCAGCTCCCCACCACCTTCTCAAGGGCAATTAGGGCTGGATAATAAGTGCTGGCCCAACCAGCGACACCCATATCCCATGAAAGAATATTTTTTAAAAAGAGAGCCACACAGGGGCAGAGAGACTGGAATGTGAGGCCTTCAGTGAAGAAGGGAAGGCCCTCCCCAAACCCCAGTTGTATAGCTAATGCTGCACCTACTCCAGGTCCATGCTTCTACTCGCTAGACAGAGTTCCAGATTTCGTGGGGTGCATGGAGGCCTGAGGCAGCAAGGTTACTGCCCCCCATTTCTTCTCCATGGAAGATCCATGTGTTTCCCAAAGGCAACAAAAAGAAAGAGAGGCCCTCCACCAAGTGGAATTTATTCATGACAAATTACTAGTAGGGGCCTAGCTCAAGATCTGAATCAAATATTCCTGTGCAACTTTACAGTAGGGTGTACATTCAAACACCAGATTGCCTATTATTAAAAGTTTGTGTCTAAAGGAGAAAAAAAGACTTTTACTTATGTGTGATTCACAGGCTCAGGTGGTTCAAATGGCACGATAGCCAATGAAACGTAGAGTAATTGCTTTATTAATGCAGCAGCCAACTAATGAAAATTAATGAATTGAATGAGCAGGTCATTTAGTTCAGGTGTTCCTTGAGGGATACACGTCGGCCAGGACACTGAGGAGAACTACCTAGTCCAAATAATGCTGTGAAATCTTTTACACATGCCTGAGAGAGGAGATTTGTATGTCCGGATTTAACTGAGAAGCAACACATCCAACAATGCAACTTTCCCTCAGTGTTGCACTAGAATCCTGTGACTAGTGCTTTGAGCATCAAGACATGATTATTAAAGGTCTCACATTTAACAGGATCACATTTCTATATTGTGAGGATGAGCTTTTGTCTGAAACAAAGCAAGGCGTTTGGTTTTTAACCCTATCCACTCTGGGAACATGGACTGTTAAAAATAGAGTCATAGAGTTATACAGCAGTGAAACAGGCCCTTCGGCCCATCATGTCAATGCTGGCCATCAAGCATCTATCTATTCTAATCCCATTTTGCAGCACTTGGCCTGTAGCCCTGTCTGCTGTGGCATTTCAAGTGCTCATCTAAATACTTCTTAAATGTTGTGAGGGTTCCTGCCTCTACCACCCCCTCAGGCAGTGTGTTCCAGATTCTAACCACCCTCTGGGTGAAATAAAATTTCCTCAAATCCCCTCTAAGCCTCCTGCCCCTTACCTTAAATCTATGCCTCCATGTTATTGACACCTCCACTAAGGGGAAAAGTTTCTTCCTATCTACCCTATCTATGCCTCTCATAATTTTGTATACCTCCATCAGGGCCCCCTCAGCCTTCTCTGCTCTAAGGAAAACAACGCCAGCCTATCCAGTCTCTCTTCATAGCTGAAACGCTCCAGCCCAGGCAATATCCTGGTGAATCTCCTCTGCACCCTTTAGAGTGCAATCACATCATTCCTATAGTGTGGCGACCAGGATTACACATGGTACTCCAGCTGTGGCCTAGCTAGTGTTTTCTGCAGCTCCAACATAACCTCCATGCTCTTATATTCTATGCCTCAGCTAATAAAGGCAAGTATCCCATATGCCTTCTTAACCACCTTATCTACCTCGGCTGCTGCCTTCAGGGATCAATGGACATGTATACCAAGATCGCTCTAGTCCTCTGTACATCCTAGAGTCCTATCATTCATTATGTATTCCCTTGCCATGTTAGTCCTCCCAAAATGCATCACCTCACACTTCTCAGGATTAAATTCCGTTTGCCGCTGCTCTGCCCATCTTACCAGCCCATCTATATTGTCCTGTAACCTAAGGCTTTCCTCCTCACTATTTATGAGTGGGTTACTTACTTGTTGTTGAGCTCAGTTGGCGAGATAGCTACAGTGTGTTACAGAATGATGCCAATTAAGCTTGGGTTCAATCCCCATATCAGCTGTGGTAGTACATGGAGGCCTGCCTCATTGCCTTGCCCCACACTTGCAGCATGGTGCCCCTCCAGTTATAACCAATGATTTCTTCCTAATGGAGAGAGATGCCTGTGGTCCTTTGTGGACTACGGCTAATTTGTTTCCCTGTCACACTGTCATTGATATTAGGGTTCTGCAGGCAGACAAGGTACCTGCCTATTGCAGGTCTGAGTCTCAGGTACGCAAACCAGGGTCCATTGATGGTCTTATAACTGGAAAACAGAGGAACTGCTGTAACTCCCTGACAGGCTTTGGCAGGTCGGCAGCCAATGGGATGGATGAAGATGCCAAGGCAAAATATGTCCTATGTTGACCGGCAGACGCAGGATTGCTTCTCTCGGCCCCATAAGAAAGTCACAGCCTCCCGTCCCCAAACTCCCTTCTCTCCTGCTAGATCCTCCCAAAAACCCATTCCTTGCTGGCTAACAGGAGGATGGTTTGACAGCCTGATTTTCAGCTGCTCCCAACTGCCCTTTGGCCTCTTCCTGTCCTTTCCAGATAGGAAGTGTACCTGTGGCATTTAAATAAGGTCTGGGAGTTGAAACATGCTAGGCCTGAAACACAGGTGGGTGAGTGAGTTTTACACTTTGCTACACTCTCCAGCCTGCCTGAAGTCTGCTCCAGGTTAAAATTTACACTAAGGTCTTACCTATTAAATCATCCTGCAAGCATTTTAATGAGCTAAAAGTAAATGAATCTTTAAGCCGGTAGTAAGTAGCAATGAGGAACAAACAAACAGGTGAAAATTATCTGATCTTTGTTTAAAAAAAGCTATCAGTCCCAAATTAATGATCGGGGATATGTCACCTTAAATTGTGCCAAAGAATTTCTGAAGTTGGTTTGAGCTGCTGTCTTGAGTCCTGCCCCAATTTGACTTTTACTGGTAAGAGAGGCAGTAACTAAACCATAAAAAATTCATCAGCAGAATCCATGCCCTTGCTAAAGTCCTATCCTCCATGTGTGGAGGTCTTGTGGTGCAGTGGGTAGCATCCCTGCCTCTAAGCCGAAAGCTCTGGGTTTGAGTCCCACTCTGGACTTGACGGCTGTGGAAGGTGTGTTTATAATGTGGCCAAAAAGGCAGATTGTCAGCCAATATGCCTGTGGTATGTGGTAAGAGTGGGAGAGTCTCTTGGTCAGTTGTGCTTGATGTAGAGGTGCCCTTCAAGCTATAGTTTCTAGTGACAGGCTAGTGACATGCTCCAGGAAAAGCTAGCTACAGAAACATGGGCATGTGCTTTGTCTGCCTTACATGTAGCAAGAGGAAGATTTGCCATGCTTCCTTCAATAGCCTTTTATCTGTGTTCCTTTGAGTCCATCCAGCTTCTAGCCATTTCAGCCCAATAGTGGCCTGCGTTCTGTTTGCTCACCCATGTACTTCCTACTAATCCTGAATTCATCTCAAAGCACCCGCCCATCTACCTATCCTGAACGCTTTGCAGTTCCTTCTAGCTTACCTATCCCAAGTACATCCCAATACTGCTCTGAAGAATGGTCATACGGTCCCGAAACGTTAACTCTGTTTCTCCCTCCACAGATGCTGCCAGACCTGTGGAGTTTTTCCAGCATTTTCTGCTTTTGTGACATCCCAACACCCCCTGACTATGCTATTCTTAGCCCACCAAAATCAATAAGGTGAAGACTGAGAGAAACTGAGAGATGGCGGCAGAGAGTGGAAAGAGAACAGGAGGAAAATGGAGAGAATAAAAGAGTGAGAGGTGAAGGAGTAAATTAGCGATATTTGACTTCAACAACTAAGTATGCAGGCAAGTAGAAGATAGGGTTAATGAACAAATGAATAGCAGAGGTTACAATCGCAGTTATTAGGGATGGGCAATGATTACTGACTTTGCCAGCAACACCCAAATCCCTTGAGCAAACAAAAAAATGTTAGTTATGTCACAGTAATTCAGTATTAACTGCTTGCTGATTATAAATTTACAGTTGAGATTAGTGCCTGGCACTGAGGTTCATTTAAAATTAGTATTTAGATAGCTGATATGTTAACAGTATCAGATAGCAAATCTTTTAATAGATTAAAACTCTATATCCATTGTTTGCAGGACTCATTCAACCTCACCCTTGTAAACTGATATGGATGAATTGGCTGCCTTACCTTACTAAAACAAAAACAGAATTACCTGGAAAAACTCAGCAGGTCTGGCAGCATCGGCAGAGAAGAAAAGAGTTGATGTTTCGAGTCCTCATGACCCTTCGACAGAACTTGAGTTCGAGTCCAAGAAAGAGTTGAAATATAAGCTGGTTTAAGGTGTTGGTGGGGTGGGGGGGGGAGAGGGAGAGAGAGAGAGATAAAGAGAGAGAGAAGTGGAGGGGGGTGGTGTGGTTGTAGGCAAAAGCAGTGATAGAAGCAAATCATCAAAAGATGTCATAAACAACAGGACAAAAGAACACATAGGTGTTAAAGTTGGTGATGTTATCTAAACGAATGTGCTAATTAAGAATGGATGGTAGGGCACTCAAGCTATAGCTCTAGTGGGGGTGGGGGGAGCATAAAAGATTTAAAATATTTAAAAATAATGGAAATAGGTGGGAAAAGAAAAATCTATATAATTTATTGGAAAAAAACAAAAGGAAGGGGGAAACAGAAAGGGGGTGGGGATGGAGGGGGGAGCTCAAGACCTAAAGTTGTTGAATTCAATATTCAGTCCGGAAGGCTGTAAAGTGCCTAGTCGGAAGATGAGGTGTTGTTCCTCCAGTTTGCGTTGGGCTTCACTGGAACAATGCAGCAAGCCAAGGACAGACATGTGGGCAAGAGAGCAGGGTGGAGTGTTAAAATGGCAAGCGACAGGGAGGTTTGGGTCATTCTTGCGGACAGACCGCAGGTGTTCTGCAAAGCAGTCGCCCAGTTTACGTTTGGTCTCTCCATTGGGAGCAATGAATGCAGTAGACTAAGTTGGGGGAGATTGCAAGTGAAATGCTGCTTCACTTGAAAAGAGTGTTTGGGCCCTTGGACAGTGAGGAGAGAGGAAGTGAAGGGGCAGGTGTTGCATCTTTTGCGTGGGCATGGGGTGGTGCCATAGGAGGGGGTTGAGGAGTAGGGGGTGATGGAGGAGTGGACCAGGGTGTCCCGGAGGGAGCGATCCCTACGGAATGCCGATAGGGGGGACTTGAAAAAATTTATTAATTTTGCTTCCAATCTCCACCCCTCCATCATTTTCAAGTGGTCCATCTCTGACACTTCCCTTCCCTTCCTTGACCTCTCTGTCTCAATCTCTGGTGATAGACTGTCCACCAAAATCCATTACAAACCCACCGACTCCCACAGCTACCTCAACTACAGCTCCTCACACCCCGCTTCCTGTAAGGACTCCATCCCATTCTCTCAGTTCCTTCGCCTCCGTCGCATCTGTTCCGATGATGCTACCTTCAAAAACAGTTCCTCTGACATGTCCTCCTTCTTCCTTAACTGAGGTTTTCCACCCACGGTCGTTGACAGGGTCCTCAACTGTGTCCGGCCCATCTCCCGCGCATCCGCCCTCACGCCTTCTCCTCCCTGCCAGAAACATGATAGGGTCCCCCTTGTCCTCATTTATCACCCCACCAGCCTCCTCATTCAAAGGATCATCCTCCGCCATTTCCGCCAACTCCAGCATGATGCCACCACCAAACACATCTTCCCTTCACCCCCCTATCGGCATTCCGTAGGGATCGCTCCCTCCGGGACACCCTGGTCCACTCCTCCATCACCCCCTACTCCTCAACCCCCTCCTATGGCACCACCCCATGCCCACGCAAAAGATGCAACACCTGCCCCTTCACTTCCTCTCTCCTCACTGTCCAAGGGCCTAAACACTCTTTTCAAGTGAAGCAGCATTTCACTTGCATCTCCCCCAACTTAGTCTACTGCATTCATTGCTCCCAATGGAGAGACCAAACGTAAACTGGGCGACTGCTTTGCAGAACACCTGCGGTCTGTCCGCAAGAATGACCCAAACCTCCCTGTCGCTTGCCATTTTAACACTCCACCCTGCTCTCTTGCCCACATGTCTGTCCTTGGCTTGCTGCATTGTTCCAGTGAAGCCCAACGCAAACTGGAGGAACAACACCTCATCTTCCGACTAGGCACTTTACAGCCTTCCGGACTGAATATTGAATTCAACAACTTTGGGTCTTGAGCTCCCCCTCCATCCCCACCCCCTTTCTGTTTCCCCCTTCCTTTTGTTTTTTTCCAATAAATTATATAGATTTTTCTTTTCCCACCTATTTCCATTATTTTTAAATATTTTAAATCTTTTATGCTCCCCCCACCCCCACTAGAGCTATACCTTGAGTGCCCTACCATCCATTCTTAATTAGCACATTCGTTTAGATAACATCAACAACTTTAACACCTATGTGTTTTTTTGTCCTGTTGTTTATGACATCTTTTGATGATTTGCTTCTATCACTGCTTTTGCCTACAACCACACCACCCCCCTCCACTTCTCTCTCTCTTTCTGTCTCTCTCTCTCTCTCTCCCTCCCTCCCTCCCTCCCTCCCCCCCCCCGCCAACACCTTAAACCAGCTTATATTTCAACTCTTTCTTGGACTCGAACTCAAGTTCTGTCGAAGGGTCATGAGGACTCGAAACGTCAACTCTTTTCTTCTCTGCCGATGCTGCCAGACCTGCTGAGTTTTTCCAGGTAATTCTGTTTTTGTTTTGGATTTCCAGCATCCGCAGTTTTTTTGTTTTTATGCCTTACCTTACTCTTTTTTCTCTGAAATAGCAGCATGGTGAACCCAGTTTAAACTGTTGTGTGAATTCCCATTCTGGTGGGCTGAACTGTTATATGAGTTCCAGTTCTCCCTTTCTTAATTAATGTTTAAGTTTAAATTCCTCTGGGTTGCCTGCTAGTTAAGATTCTTTGAAGTTCTCCCCTTAGTTGGATGCAAGTCCAGAATTAATCTTATACTTGTATTCAGCATAGCTTGGCCTGGGGTCATCAACGCGGGTTTTGCATTTTGTCTTTCTGTATGGTTGAACCTGTTTTCTTATGTCTAGTTGCTTCATGCCCACCCCCCCAACCCAGGCTACACTTTTCCATTAGCCTCTCACCTAATGTCCCACATCGATTCCATACTGGAATGAGGTCAGATAATATTAAATGGAACTTTGCATCCCATGAAGTTGAGGCAAACAGGTGGTGTTTCTCTCTTGGCAGGACCCCAGTTACATTGGCAGCCTTTACACATTGAGTAAATCTGCCTATATCCACTTCATAATTTAGCGTAGGTAATTTATGAACAAAATAATCTTTCAATTCTTTGATCTTCATCAGGCATTTAGTTTGACCCACTCTACCTGTTGTGCAGAATCATCCCAGATTTGCATTCAGTGTAGTAGCGGGCGGGTAAAACATCCCTTGAGCGCCTTTTGGATGCAGTGGAGGCCCACGGTGATGTCCTCCACCCCTGCTCTGGCCGTAGGATGGGCAGCAACATCACCAATCTGGCTTGGGTGGTGGTGGTCAGCGCCAGCGTCAAAGGAGGAAAGCCATCCAGTGCCGCGAGAGGATGAATGATCACTTCTGTTCCGCTAGGGTAAGTCACTCTTCTCATCACTCTCAACTCGCACAGTCACAAACTCATCACACGTCCATAGGGACCTCACTGCCAGTTCAAATGACATCACCATTCGCTCTCTCACACACACCTTCATTGTCCTCATCCCGCCAATGGATCACTCACCACCCACACATGCCAGGAATACTTATCATCTGGCCTGGCAGGCGTCCTGATTACACTCACTCCATCTCTATTCACGTAGGACAAGCTGGCACACAATAAAAGGGAGAGGCCACTGACCGGTGGAGGAATGTCTGAAATCAAGTTCCTCATGGACTTTGAAAATAGAGCTATCCAGCTGGCCGGTGATGATCTGGACTGGTCCTGTAAATCTTTTGAGTCAACTAAATAAACTAAATTAACAAAATCAGGGACAAAGCAAAAAGCAGTCTCTTAAAGGGAAACTGCAAAAACAAAGACAAAACTTAAAGAAAACTTCCAAACATTAAACCAAAATGTGATAAACAGGGTCAATAAAACACCCCAGTCCCCACGGTGCCCACTGGGCATGGAAGGCCTTGACAGTCCTGGCAGACACCGCGTGCTCCCTCTCCAGGGACATCCAGCCACAAACATACCCGCGGAAGAGGGACAGACAGTCGGGTGGGACGGTTTTTTTAAATAGCTGAAATGGGAGTGCAGCCCGCAACACCCAATGTAGACATGGTCCACGGGCTCCACAAGGCCGCAAAAGACGCAGGTATCTTGGGAGTCTGTGAACCGATACAACTTACGATTGTATGGGACTGCTGCATGCAACACCCTCCAACCCAGGTCCCCAATGGAAAGTGGTAGGTCACCTCTGTAGAGGCTCCCCTGTTGTGGACCTCCACATGTCCAGGCAGAGGGTAAGGGCAAGAAAGTGAAAGGTGTGCAGCAACAGTCCATACAGGAAACCCCTCCACATTGTGCTAAAGGGCACAGATGGCATTTCCACAAGGTGACTCAGGTTGCGGGGCATTGGCTTCCGAGGAAGGGTTCGAGGTTTGGGGCCAATGTGGAATTCCATCCAGAGGTATGCTCAGACGGAAGACCACCTCGCACCTGTGCCACCTTAAATCCCAGTATGACATCGGGGCCGAGCACGGCCGTCCTAAGATCTTGAATGGCATTGGCCGTGAGCCGGACATCCACGGACGTGGGATTCTCCAGATCCTGTGGTAGCATCCAGCCCACTCCTCCACCACCCAGCACGTCCCTGATCCTGGTCACCCCGGCAGACACAGCCTTCTTCTCCGCCAGCCACTGAAAAGGGCGGAGGGGCGGATTTCTGAGCAGCGGCTCTCTGACCGCTCTCTGGTGTTTGGGCAGGTCCACCCTCTTTAATAGGACCACCAGCTTGGGGTTACACACCCCACCGCCGCCGGACCCGGGAGACCGCGCGGGGATGACGCCGGGCCCAGCAAATGGCACTGAGGCACACACTGGCTCGGGAGGACGGGTGGACATGTTGCCGGGGCCAAATGATGTTTTTATCCTCAAGTTCTCAGGGGTCTGGGGATTGGGGCTGGTTTGGGGGTCCTGGGGGCGGGGGGGGGGGCCACATCCAGCTGGTGGGACATCCTCCATGCCTTCTTACAGAGCAATGTCATTGACCCCGCCTCGCCGGCAGCTGAGATGGCGGTGGCTGCCAGCGGCACTGGAGTGGTGGCAGGGGGTAGATGCCAGCCGCGGCCGCCTGGATGGTACTAGTGGCCTTGGAGGTGGGGCAGGTCTTACAGACGTGCCCCACCTCCTTGCAGGCATGGCAATGCACACCATCCGCTGACCAGCAGACCCTGTAGGTGGCCCCCTCATATTCTACATGAAAGCACCCCCCCCGCCCCACACACAATTCTCCCGGGCCAGGTGGACAAAAACCTGGCACCGGAAGGAGTACACATGTCAGAGGGACACATCCTTAAGGCAAGCGGGATTGGCACAACACATCACCTAACCCCAGTTGATGGAGGTGGGGAAGGAGGAGCACACTGGGGACAAAGGGCAGGACGTTGGAAAGTATAATCCTCCGGGCGGTGGCCTCCAAGGTGTTGACCGCCAGAAACATCCCAACCACACTGAGCCCCTTTCTCACTCCCCCCCTCTCTCTGTCTCCCTCCCCTCCAGGCCTCAGGCCTGCAGACTCCAGGTCCCAGCAACACAAAGAATGGAAGAAGACTTGACCCAAGGCAGCAACACAATAATAGGAGCAGCCACAGTAAATCCCACAGCAGCAGGAACAGCCACTGGAAATTCCACAGCAGCAGGAACAGCCACCTGAAATTCCACAGCTGCAGGAACAGCCACTGGAAATTCCACAGCAGCAGGAACAGGCACAGGAAATCCTGCAGCAGCTAGATCAGCCACTGGAAATCCCGCAGCAGCTGGAACAGCCACAGGAAATCTCCCAGCAGCAGGAACAGCCACAGGAAAACAGCAGCAGGAACAGCCACAGGAAATCCCACAGCAGCAGGAACAGCCACAGGAAATCCCACAGCAGCTGGAACAGCCACAGGAAATCCCGCAGCAGGAACAGCCACTGGAAATCCCACAGCAGCAGGAACAGCCACTGGAAATCCTCCAGCAGCAGGAACAGCCACTGGAAATCCCGCAGCAGCAGGAACAGCCACTGGAAATCCCGCAGCAGCAGGAACAGCCACTGGAAATCCCCCAGCAGCAGGAACAACCACTGGAAATCCCCCAGCAGCAGGAACAGCCACTGGAAATCCTCCAGCAGCAGGAACAGCCACTGGAAATCCCGCAGCAGCAAGAACAGCCACTGGAAATCCCACAGCAGCAGGAACAGCCACTGGAAATCCCCCAGCAGCAGGAACAGCCACTGGAAATCCCACAGCAGCAGGAACAGCCACTGGAAATCCCACAGCAGCAGCAATAGCCAATGGAAATCCCACAGCAGCAGCAATAGCCAATGGAAATCCCACAGCAGCAGGAACAGCCACTGGAAATCCCACAGCAGCAGGAACAGCCACTGGAAATCCCCCATCAGCAGCAATAGCCAATGGAAATCCCACAGCAGCAGCAACAACCACAACCAGCACCAAGCACAACCACAACAACAGCACACAGCTCAGCATTAACAAGCTGCAGCTGAGACCAATCAGGAAGCATAGCCTGGCCTAAATAGCCAAGTGGTTATGGTACTGGGTTTGTAACCCCAAGATCAAGAGTTCAAATCTCACAATGGCAAACTATGAAACAATATAACTTCATCTGAAACAGATGGAAACAGGTTTACTCAAAAGAGTATCAAGAGTTCAAATCTCACAATGGCAAACTATGAAACAATGTAACTTTAGCTTGGCCTAAATAGCCAAGTGGTTATGGTACTGGGTTTATAACCCCAAGATCAAGAGTTCAAATCTCACAATGGCAAACTATGAAACAATGTAATTTCATCTGAAACAGATGGAAACATGTTTGCCTACGGCCATACTACTCTGAAAAAGCCCGATCTCGTCTGATCTCGGAAGCTAAGCAGACTCAGTCCTGGTTAGTACTTGGGTGGGAGACTGCCTGGGAATACCAGGTGCAGTAGGCTTGCCTGCGGCGCTGGACAGGACTGCTCCGAGTGCTATCTTACCGGGGTCGAGTTCTGGTCATAAACCAGCTGATCGCCGCCATGTTGTGGTATCGGCTGGTCACTTTGACCCCTCCCCCGGACTTTGTCACAAGAATCCAGAGATTGTTAGTCGACTTCTTCTGGGACAAAAGATTGCATTGGGTCGCTGCCGAGGTTCTGAGTCTCCCGCTTAGGGAGGGTGGTCAGGCGCTAGTGTGCCTACGCACACAGGTGGCGACTTTCCGCCTTCAGACCCTGCAGCGATACCTCTACGTTGAGCCTCCTCCTAGATGGTGTGCCCTGATGACGTATTTCTTCCGTCAGGTGCACGGCCTGAATTATGACGTGCAGCTCCTGTTTATAGAACAGCTGGGCCTCGGTGGCTCCTTGCAGGCGTTGCCCGTCTTTTACCAGGACCTGATCAAAGTCTGGAAAGTGGTCGCCTCGCGACGCAGCTCTCCCCCGTCAGGAGTAGCGGCTATCGTCAGAGAGCCGCTGCTCAGGAATCCGCCCCTCCGTCCTTTTCAGTGGTTGGCGGAGAGGAGGGCTGTGGCCGCAGGGGTGACCAGGATCGGGGACGTGCTGGGTGGCGGAGGACTGGGCTGGATGCTCCCACAGGAGTTGGCGCGACGCGCGTCTGTGAGTGTCCAGGTCGCAGCCGATGCCATCCAAGACCTGAGAACGGTCGTGCTCGGACCCGACGTTATTTTGGGTCTTGAGGTGGCCCAGGTGCGCGGTGGTCTTCCGTCTGAGCGTTCCCCTGTTCGGACGGAATTCCACATTGGCCCCAAGCCCCGAACCCTCCCTCGGGTGCTGGTGCCCCGCAATATGAGCCGCCTCGGGGACATGCCCTCTGTGCCTTTTGGCACGGCAAAGAGGGGCTTTTTGTACGGACTGCTGCTGCACACCTTCCATTTTCTCGCCCTTGTCCGTCGCCCGGACACGCCTTGGCGTGCCTTGTTGCCGTCCGGCGGCGGAGGCCCCCGATGGGAGGCCCTCTACGGAGGTGTCCTCCCCCTTTCTATCGGGGACCTGGGTTGGAGGGTGTTGCATGCGGCAGTCCCTTATAATAAGAGGATGCATAGGTTCACGGACTCTCAGGACACGTGCCCTTTTTGCGGTCTTGTGGAGCCCGTGGACCATGTATACATAGGGTGTTGTAGGCTGCACTCCCTTTTTAGTTATTTGAAAAACCTTTTATTGATGTTTTGTTTGCACTTCAGCCCCACGCTCCTGATCTATGGGCACCCGGTGCGGAAGGGGGTCGGGAAGGAGGAGGACCTCCTCGTGAACCTGCTCCTGGGCCTGGCCAAGTTGGCCATTAACAGGTCCAGGCAGCGGGCGATCGACGGGGGAGTCCCGCCCGATTGTTTGTCCCTCTTCCGCGGCTACGTTCGCTGCCGGATGTCCCTGGAGAAGGAGCACGCGGTGTCTGCTGGCACTCTCGAGGCCTTCCGTGCTCGGTGGGCACCGCGGGGACTGGGGTGTTTTGTTGACCCCTTTAATCACATTTTGATTTAAAGTTTGTAAGTTTCCTTTAAACTTTGTTCTTGGTTTTACAGCTGACCTGAATTAGGGGCTGTGCCTGATTTATCCCAATTTTGTTGATTTGGTTTTCATTTAAAAGATTATCAAGAGTTCAAATCTCACAATGGCAAACTATGAAACAATGTAACTTTAGCTTGGCCTAAATAGCCAAGTGGTTATGGTACTGGGTTTATAACCCCAAGATCAAGAGTTCAAATCTCACAATGGCAAACTATGAAACAATGTAATTTCATCTGAAACAGATGGAAACATGTTTGCCTACGGCCATACTACTCTGAAAAAGCCCGATCTCGTCTGATCTCGGAAGCTAAGCAGACTCAGTCCTGGTTAGTACTTGGGTGGGAGACTGCCTGGGAATACCAGGTGCAGTAGGCTTGCCTGCGGCGCTGGACAGGACTGCTCCGAGTGCTATCTTACCGGGGTCGAGTTCTGGTCATAAACCAGCTGATCGCCGCCATGTTGTGGTATCGGCTGGTCACTTTGACCCCTCCCCCGGACTTTGTCACAAGAATCCAGAGATTGTTAGTCGACTTCTTCTGGGACAAAAGATTGCACTGGGTCGCTGCCGAGGTTCTGAGTCTCCCGCTTAGGGAGGGTGGTCAGGCGCTAGTGTGCCTACGCACACAGGTGGCGACTTTCCGCCTTCAGACCCTGCAGCGATACCTCTACGTTGAGCCTCCTCCTAGATGGTGTGCCCTGATGACGTATTTCTTCCGTCAGGTGCACGGCCTGAATTATGACGTGCAGCTCCTGTTTATAGAACAGCTGGGCCTCGGTGGCTCCTTGCAGGCGTTGCCCGTCTTTTACCAGGACCTGATCAAAGTCTGGAAAGTGGTCGCCTCGCGACGCAGCTCTCCCCCGTCAGGAGTAGCGGCTATCGTCAGAGAGCCGCTGCTCAGGAATCCGCCCCTCCGTCCTTTTCAGTGGTTGGCGGAGAGGAGGGCTGTGGCCGCAGGGGTGACCAGGATCGGGGACGTGCTGGGTGGCGGAGGACTGGGCTGGATGCTCCCGCAGGAGTTGGCGCGACGCGCGTCTGTGAGTGTCCAGGTCGCAGCCGATGCCATCCAAGACCTGAGAACGGTCGTGCTCGGACCCGACGTTATTTTGGGTCTTGAGGTGGCCCAGGTGCGCGGTGGTCTTCCGTCTGAGCGTTCCCCTGTTCGGACGGAATTCCACATTGGCCCCAAGCCCCGAACCCTCCCTCGGGTGCTGGTGCCCCGCAATATGAGCCGCCTCGGGGACATGCCCTCTGTGCCTTTTGGCACGGCAAAGAGGAGCTTTTTGTACGGACTGCTGCTGCACACCTTCCATTTTCTCGCCCTTGTCCGTCGACCGGACACGCCCTGGCGTGCCTTGTTGCCGTCCGGCGGCGGAAGCCCCCGATGGGAGGCCCTCTACGGAGGTGTCCTCCCCCTTTCTATCGGAGACCTGGGTTGGAGGGTGTTGCATGCAGCAGTCCCTTATAATAAGAGGATGCATTGGTTCGCGGACTCTCAGGACACGTGCCCTTTTTGCGGTCTTGTGGAGTCCGTGGACCATGTATACATAGGGTGTTGTAGGCTGCACTCCCTTTTTAGTTATTTGAAAAACCTTTTATTGATGTTTTGTTTGCACTTCAGCCCCACGCTCCTGATCTATGGGCACCCGGTGCGGAAGGGGGTCGGGAAGGAGGAGGACCTCCTCGTGAACCTGCTCCTGGGCCTGGCCAAGTTGGCCATTAACAGGTCCAGGCAGCGGGCGATCGACGGGGGAGTCCCGCCCGATTGTTTGTCCCTCTTCCGCGGCTACGTTCGCTGCCGGATGTCCCTGGAGAAGGAGCACGCGGTGTCTGCTGGCACTCTCGAGGCCTTCCGTGCTCGGTGGGCACCGCGGGGACTGGGGTGTTTTGTTGACCCCTTTAATCACATTTTGATTTAAAGTTTGTAAGTTTCCTTTAAACTTTGTTCTTGGTTTTACAGCTGACCTGAATTAGGGGCTGTGCCTGATTTATCCCAATTTTGTTGATTTGGTTTTCATTTAAAAGATTATCAAGAGTTCAAATCTCACAATGGCAAACTATGAAACAATATAACTTCATCTGAAACAGATGGAAACAGGTTTACTCAAAAGAGTATCAAGAGTTCAAATCTCACAATGGCAAACTATGAAACAATGTAA
Source organism: Carcharodon carcharias (assembly GCF_017639515.1). Taxonomy (NCBI): domain Eukaryota; kingdom Metazoa; phylum Chordata; class Chondrichthyes; order Lamniformes; family Lamnidae; genus Carcharodon; species Carcharodon carcharias. The sequence continues at coordinate 135,439,368 of NC_054468.1, read as the reverse complement.
CTTTAGCTTGGCCTAAATAGCCAAGTGGTTATGGTACTGGGTTTATAACCCCAAGATCAAGAGTTCAAATCTCACAATGGCAAACTATGAAACAATGTAATTTCATCTGAAACAGATGGAAACATGTTTGCCTACGGCCATACTACTCTGAAAAAGCCCGATCTCGTCTGATCTCGGAAGCTAAGCAGACTCAGTCCTGGTTAGTACTTGGGTGGGAGACTGCCTGGGAATACCAGGTGCAGTAGGCTTGCCTGCGGCGCTGGACAGGACTGCTCCGAGTGCTATCTTACCGGGGTCGAGTTCTGGTCATAAACCAGCTGATCGCCGCCATGTTGTGGTATCGGCTGGTCACTTTGACCCCTCCCCCGGACTTTGTCACAAGAATCCAGAGATTGTTAGTCGACTTCTTCTGGGACAAAAGATTGCATTGGGTCGCTGCCGAGGTTCTGAGTCTCCCGCTTAGGGAGGGTGGTCAGGCGCTAGTGTGCCTACGCACACAGGTGGCGACTTTCCGCCTTCAGACCCTGCAGCGATACCTCTACGTTGAGCCTCCTCCTAGATGGTGTGCCCTGATGACGTATTTCTTCCGTCAGGTGCACGGCCTGAATTATGACGTGCAGCTCCTGTTTATAGAACAGCTGGGCCTCGGTGGCTCCTTGCAGGCGTTGCCCGTCTTTTACCAGGACCTGATCAAAGTCTGGAAAGTGGTCGCCTCGCGACGCAGCTCTCCCCCGTCAGGAGTAGCGGCTATCGTCAGAGAGCCGCTGCTCAGGAATCCGCCCCTCCGTCCTTTTCAGTGGTTGGCGGAGAGGAGGGCTGTGGCCGCAGGGGTGACCAGGATCGGGGACGTGCTGGGTGGCGGAGGACTGGGCTGGATGCTCCCACAGGAGTTGGCGCGACGCGCGTCTGTGAGTGTCCAGGTCGCAGCCGATGCCATCCAAGACCTGAGAACGGTCGTGCTCGGACCCGACGTTATTTTGGGTCTTGAGGTGGCCCAGGTGCGCGGTGGTCTTCCGTCTGAGCGTTCCCCTGTTCGGACGGAATTCCACATTGGCCCCAAGCCCCGAACCCTCCCTCGGGTGCTGGTGCCCCGCAATATGAGCCGCCTCGGGGACATGCCCTCTGTGCCTTTTGGCACGGCAAAGAGGGGCTTTTTGTACGGACTGCTGCTGCACACCTTCCATTTTCTCGCCCTTGTCCGTCGCCCGGACACGCCTTGGCGTGCCTTGTTGCCGTCCGGCGGCGGAGGCCCCCGATGGGAGGCCCTCTACGGAGGTGTCCTCCCCCTTTCTATCGGGGACCTGGGTTGGAGGGTGTTGCATGCGGCAGTCCCTTATAATAAGAGGATGCATAGGTTCACGGACTCTCAGGACACGTGCCCTTTTTGCGGTCTTGTGGAGCCCGTGGACCATGTATACATAGGGTGTTGTAGGCTGCACTCCCTTTTTAGTTATTTGAAAAACCTTTTATTGATGTTTTGTTTGCACTTCAGCCCCACGCTCCTGATCTATGGGCACCCGGTGCGGAAGGGGGTCGGGAAGGAGGAGGACCTCCTCGTGAACCTGCTCCTGGGCCTGGCCAAGTTGGCCATTAACAGGTCCAGGCAGCGGGCGATCGACGGGGGAGTCCCGCCCGATTGTTTGTCCCTCTTCCGCGGCTACGTTCGCTGCCGGATGTCCCTGGAGAAGGAGCACGCGGTGTCTGCTGGCACTCTCGAGGCCTTCCGTGCTCGGTGGGCACCGCGGGGACTGGGGTGTTTTGTTGACCCCTTTAATCACATTTTGATTTAAAGTTTGTAAGTTTCCTTTAAACTTTGTTCTTGGTTTTACAGCTGACCTGAATTAGGGGCTGTGCCTGATTTATCCCAATTTTGTTGATTTGGTTTTCATTTAAAAGATTATCAAGAGTTCAAATCTCACAATGGCAAACTATGAAACAATGTAACTTTAGCTTGGCCTAAATAGCCAAGTGGTTATGGTACTGGGTTTATAACCCCAAGATCAAGAGTTCAAATCTCACAATGGCAAACTATGAAACAATGTAATTTCATCTGAAACAGATGGAAACATGTTTGCCTACGGCCATACTACTCTGAAAAAGCCCGATCTCGTCTGATCTCGGAAGCTAAGCAGACTCAGTCCTGGTTAGTACTTGGGTGGGAGACTGCCTGGGAATACCAGGTGCAGTAGGCTTGCCTGCGGCGCTGGACAGGACTGCTCCGAGTGCTATCTTACCGGGGTCGAGTTCTGGTCATAAACCAGCTGATCGCCGCCATGTTGTGGTATCGGCTGGTCACTTTGACCCCTCCCCCGGACTTTGTCACAAGAATCCAGAGATTGTTAGTCGACTTCTTCTGGGACAAAAGATTGCACTGGGTCGCTGCCGAGGTTCTGAGTCTCCCGCTTAGGGAGGGTGGTCAGGCGCTAGTGTGCCTACGCACACAGGTGGCGACTTTCCGCCTTCAGACCCTGCAGCGATACCTCTACGTTGAGCCTCCTCCTAGATGGTGTGCCCTGATGACGTATTTCTTCCGTCAGGTGCACGGCCTGAATTATGACGTGCAGCTCCTGTTTATAGAACAGCTGGGCCTCGGTGGCTCCTTGCAGGCGTTGCCCGTCTTTTACCAGGACCTGATCAAAGTCTGGAAAGTGGTCGCCTCGCGACGCAGCTCTCCCCCGTCAGGAGTAGCGGCTATCGTCAGAGAGCCGCTGCTCAGGAATCCGCCCCTCCGTCCTTTTCAGTGGTTGGCGGAGAGGAGGGCTGTGGCCGCAGGGGTGACCAGGATCGGGGACGTGCTGGGTGGCGGAGGACTGGGCTGGATGCTCCCACAGGAGTTGGCGCGACGCGCGTCTGTGAGTGGCCAGGTCGCAGCCGATGCCATCCAAGACCTGAGAACGGTCGTGCTCGGACCCGACGTTATTTTGGGTCTTGAGGTGGCCCAGGTGCGCGGTGGTCTTCCGTCTGAGCGTTCCCCTGTTCGGACGGAATTCCACATTGGCCCCAAGCCCCGAACCCTCCCTCGGGTGCTGGTGCCCCGCAATATGAGCCGCCTCGGGGACATGCCCTCTGTGCCTTTTGGCACAGCAAAGAGGGGCTTTTTGTATGGACTGCTGCTGCACACCTTCCATTTTCTCGCCCTTGTCCGTCGACCGGACACGCCCTGGCGTGCCTTGTTGCCGTCCGGCGGCGGAGGCCCTCGATGGGAGGCCCTCTACGGAGGTGTCCTCCCCCTTTCTATCGGAGACCTGGGTGGAGGGTGTTGCATGCAGCAGTCCCTTATAATAAGAGGATGCATTGGTTCGCGGACTCTCAGGACACGTGCCCTTTTTGCGGTCTTGTGGAGTCCGTGGACCATGTATACATAGGGTGTTGTAGGCTGCACTCCCTTTTTAGTTATTTGAAAAACCTTTTATTGATGTTTTGTTTGCACTTCAGCCCCACGCTCCTGATCTATGGGCACCCGGTGCGGAAGGGGGTCGGGAAGGAGGAGGACCTCCTCGTGAACCTGCTCCTGGGCCTGGCCAAGTTGGCCATTAACAGGTCCAGGCAGCGGGCGATCGACGGGGGAGTCCCGCCCGATTGTTTGTCCCTCTTCCGCGGCTACGTTCGCTGCCGGATGTCCCTGGAGAAGGAGCACGCGGTGTCTGCTGGCACTCTCGATGCCTTCCGTGCTCGGTGGGCACCGCGGGGACTGGGGTGTTTTGTTGACCCCTTTAATCACATTTTGATTTAAAGTTTGTAAGTTTCCTTTAAAACTTTGTTCTTGGTTTTACAGCTGACCTGAATTAGGGGCTGTGCCTGATTTATCCCAATTTTGTTGATTTGGTTTTCATTTAAAAGATTATCAAGAGTTCAAATCTCACAATGGCAAACTATGAAACAATGTAACTTTAGCTTGGCCTAAATAGCCAAGTGGTTATGGTACTGGGTTTATAACCCCAAGATCAAGAGTTCAAATCTCACAATGGCAAACTATGAAACAATGTAACTTCATCTGAAACAGATGGAAACAGGTTTACTCAAAAGAGTATCAAGAGTTCAAATCTCACAATGGCAAGCTATGAAACAATGTAACTTCATCTGAATAGGAACAGATGGAAATGGGTTTGTACTTGAAAGTGTTACTGAAACTAGTTTTAAAAGATTATCAAGAGTTCAAATCTCACAATGGCGAAACAATGTAACTTCATCTGAAACAGATGGAAATGTGCTTGTACTCCAAAGAGTTACAAGAGGGCATGATGGAGTGTCAGGCCTAAGGAACTCAGAGATGCATTTATCAGGTAGCTTGGAAGGGTAAGGAAACAAGCACTGTTAGCTCTGCCAAGAGATCAAGAGTTCATTTTCTTAACGATCTCGTGGAGGTAATTGTGGATTCAGTTGGTTTCCTGATACTGAGGAGAGAAGGTGTGTGGTGTTGGTGTTGCTGCTCCTCAGTGTTTCAACTGTTTCTGCTGCTGCCTTTGGGGTTGTTGCTTCTGCTGTGTGCTGCTGCTGCCCCTGCACTTGAGGGTGTTTGCTGCTGCTGCTGGACCTGCACTTGAGGGTGTTTGCTGCTGCTGCTGGACCTGCACTTGAAGGTGTTTGCTGCTGCTGCTGGACCTGCCCGTGTGGAGCAAAAGGAGAGAGAGGGAGAGAAGAAGAACAGCTTCTGTTGCTACAGGACAGGAAGGCCAGGAGGCCAGGACTGTGTCTAAAAACAACATCCTAGGTGGGTGTCCAACATTATTGTTTGTGTAAGGTGGGGGCAATAAAGGACTGTGTTTTGTAGGGGGAGGAAAGAAGACTGTAGGAAGGTTTGGGGAAGGAAGAGAGGGGGGTGTGTGGTTAAAACCACCATTCTGCTACCCCCCCGCCCCACCCAGCCCTTTCCCAGTAAGGCCAGCGGTGGCTGGTGAAGACATCGCCTCCCCCTGCAAGAAGATCATCACACCCCACCCAACATCCACCTTTCACTGGAGACACCCACCTGGACTCTTCCCTTTTCCCTCCTGTGCCTCCCTGTCCTTCACTCCTCTCCCTCCTCTCCTCTCCTGTACAAAAGGGGGAGGTTATTACTACCTCCCTCCCTAGGGAGGAACATTGTATATTTAAAAAAAATATATATATATTAAAAAATATATATAATTTAAAAAAAAAAATGGCCAATCCTTCCCAGGGTGGGCGTGGCTCTGGCCTTAAAGCCAGTTCAACATCTCCTGTGGCCGGGCCCTCGAGGGCTAATGTGGAGGCGGCTTTGTCACCGGTGGCAGGGCCTACAAAAAAGACTTATGCGGGGGTGGTTGCTTCTGCAGCTCCTGCTGCTCCCGCTGCCCTGTCGCCATTCCGTCTCCTCACCAGGGCCCTCGGGGTAAAATGCTACACTCACCCTGAGATGACTATTGAGGCCTGCGTTAAGGCTATGGCTGGGGTTGTCGGCCCCTCAGCCATTGTCGCGGCCTCAAAGATGTATGGGAGGGCCATCTTTTTCTTGAGGTCCGAGCGGGCGGTGCAACTCGCCCTGCAGAAGGGGCTCACTGTAGGCGGGACTTTTCTGGCGGTGGATCCCCTTGAGGCCACCGCCCAGAAGATTGTTATTTCAAATGTCCCGCCCTTTATACCATGTGGGCTCCTCCTCCCCCACCTTAATAAGCTGGGGGAGGTCAGGTCAGGGGTTGCACCAGTCCCGCTTGGCCTCAAAGACTCGGCCCTCCGCCACGTGTACTCCTTCCGGCGCCAAGTTTTCGTCCGCTTGGCCCGGGAGGAGTGCCTGGAGGGGGCCTTCTCAGTTAATTTTGAGGGGACCGCCTATCGGGTCTTCTGGACCGCGGAGGGTGTGCGGTGCCATGCCTGTAAGGAGGTGGGGCACGTAAGAAAGAACTGCCCCGCCTCCAAGGCCACGAGCCCCACCCAAGCGGCCGCGGCTGGCACTGCCCCTCCTCCCCCCGCCACCACTCCATCTCGCTCCCCGCAAGGGGAAGCGACCCCGGCAGCAGCTGCCATCTCGGCTGCCGGTGAGGCGGGGGGAGAGCCCCCGCGCCGTAAGAAGGCGCGGAGGAAGACCCGAAATTTGGAGGCGGCCCCTGAAACGCCCCAAACCCCCCAAACACATGGAAAAACCGGCTCGGGGGAAAAAACATCATCCGGCCCCGGCGTCATGTCCGCGTGTGCTCCCGGGTCCGTGGGCGCTAAGGCGCCAAGTGCTGGGCCCGGCGTCGTCCCTGCGCGTGCTCCCGGGGCCGGCGGGGAAAAGACGCGGGACCCCGAGCCGGGGAAACAAACATCAAAAACCCAGAGGGTGGAGTGTCCGGGAGGGCTGGACAAGGAGGAGGGGGCCTCGGAAATGGAGGTCTCCCTAGCCCCCAGCCTGACCCGGAAGAGACGTCACGCTTCGGAGGAGGAAGTGGGCGACGCCCAAACTGAAGAAGTTGGGCGTGTCCCTTCCCCTGATGAAGAGGTGGTGGCGTCTCCACCCAGTAAAACCTCGCCCTGCCCTCTGGGGGAACCCAAAACTCCTACCCCTACCACTGGTCCCCCTACCAGTCTGCTGCAGTCCCCTGAACAGGACCCCTCGGGGGTCAATGAGGGCACCTCCCTTGAGGTGGTATCCATCTCCAGTGCACTTAACACCCCTGAGGTACCTTCTGGCTCGTCGGGGGACTGCAACTTTGAAAATTTAAAAAATATAAATGCGTCATTGGGTGGCGGCGAAAAGGAGGGCCTTCCCGCTCCCTCCCAAACCTTGACACCGGGCGTCCTATGTTTAGGTCAGGAGCTTGTCCTGAGCTCCCCGGACGACCCGGTGCCGGGAGGAGAGCGGGCATCAGAACTGCCGCTGCCCTCTGGCCCAAAAAGTTTAGAGGAGACCAGAGAGGACTCCTCTGGCCCTGATCCTGGGGGTGGGATCGAGGCACAGATAGAGCCAGCTGGCAGCTCCGACTCAGCCCCTGTACTCAATGTGGGGGAGGGGTCGGAAGCTGGAGGCGACGACCCGGAGGAGGACGAGGTGTCGGTGGTGAGCGTTGGGGATTACGCGGAGTCGCTCTCAAGCGAGGCGGTGGATCCCCTGGTGCCCTCTACTGACTCCCCCCTCATTCCCCCAAGGGAACTCCGGGACTTTTTGTCGGGGCACCGCGGTCGCCAAGACAGGGTTCAGTTGGCCTTGGACTGGTGGCATTCGTTTCCGCTGGTGTTCTGGTCCACTCGCGAGGCTCTCAAGTCTCCCGAGTTGGATAGGAACGCGCGGCGGAGGGTCCAAACGTTTCTCGCTGGGCTCCTGAAGGAGAGGAAGGACTAAAAAGTCCTCTTCTTCTTTTTAATGACTTAAGGTGAAGGTTTGATGTACCTTTGACAATGAAGACGACTATAGCCAGCCTCAACATCCGCGGCAGCAGGGCCGCACAGCGCAGGTTCCAGAACTTCTCGGTCCTCAGGGACGGGAAGTATGCGTTGTGCTTCCTGCAAGAAACCCATACCGCTCCGGGAGACGAAGCCACGTGGCTCCTGGAGTGGCGAGGGGGGGTCTACATGAGTCACCTAGCCTCCAATTCTGGCGGGGTGGCTATCTTGTTGGCCCCGCATTTTCAGCCGGAGATCTTGGGGGTCAAGGAGCCGGTGCCAGGCCGGTTGCTGCACCTGACTGTGCGTCTGGGGGGGGCGGTGCTTCACTTTGTGAATGTGTACGCTCCCCTGGGCATGCAGCAGCAAGCGAGCTTCTTTGAAGAAGTGTCCACTCATCTTGGCTCCATCGACGCTGGCGAGTGCATCGTCCTCGGGGGGGATTTCAATTGCACCCTCGGGGTCCGGGACCGTCACGGTACCCCGCACTGCACACGAGGTGTGAGTAAGTTGCGGGACCTGGTCAGGTCCTTCGACTTAGTGGACGTCTGGCGAAATCTCCATCCTGACTCCAGCGTGTTCACCTTTGTGTCACCTGGAGTCGGAGCGTCCAGACTCGACCGCCTTTACGTTTCGAAGGCGTACGTGTCCTGCGTTCCGGCTGCTTCTATACAGCAGGTTCCGTGCACGGACCACTGTCTGGTGTGGGCGGAGCTCACTTCGTTCTGCGCTCGGACGGGGTCCGCGTACTGGCATTTTAATAACCTGTTGTTGGAAGACCAGCGGTTCCTGGACTCGTTCCGTCGCTTCTGGGCCGGCTGGAGAAGGAAGCGGGGAGGCTTCCCCTCCTTGAGGCTATGGTGGGACGTGGGCAAGACTCACGTCCGAGTTTTCTGTCAAGAGTACGCGAAGGGGTCGACAAAGAGACGCAAATCCAGGGTCGAGGAGTTGGAGAAGGAGGTGCTCGACCTGGAGGCACGTCTCCGTCAGCCCGACGCGGACCCGGCCCTGCGGTCGGTGTACGATGAGAGGAAGGGCGCGCTGCGGGACCTGCAACTGGTCGGGTCTCGGGGCGCGTTCGTGAGGTCGCGGATCTGTTTCCTTAAGGAGATGGACCGTGGCTCTCCCTTCTTCTACTCACTGGAAAAAAGGCACGGGGTCCGTAAGCAGCTCTTTACGCTGCTGGCCGACGACGGATCACTTGTCTCGGATCCGGAGGGCATCAGGGCCATTGCCCGAGATTACTACACTGCCCTGTTCTCTCCGGATCCGTCCAGTGAGGAAGCTTGCAGAGTTTTGTGGGAGGACCTGCCGCAGGTCGGCCCGGAGTGCACCGGAAAGCTCGACTCCCCTATAAGTCTGGGGGAGCTGACCGGCGCACTCGACGGTCTTTCTAGGGGCAAAACCCCGGGACTAGACGGGCTGACCGTGGAGTTCTTCAGGGCGTTCTGGGACGTCTTGGGGAGCGACTTCGCGGGGGTCCTGGGGGAGAGCATTGCTACCGGGGAGATGCCCCTCTCGTGGCGCAGGGCCGTGATTGCCCTGCTGCCGAAGAAGGGGGATCTCCGCCTTCTTAAAAACTGGCGCCCGATCTCCCTCCTCAGCACGGACTACAAAATCTTCGCCCGAGCCATGTCTTCTCGGCTCGGCACCGTGCTGGACCACATGATCCACCCTGACCAGTCCTACACCGTCCCGGACCGAACCATTTATGATAACATCCATCTGGTCCGGGACATCATCCACCATTCCCAGAGGGCTGGTCTGTCGAGCGCCTTCCTGTCTCTCGATCAGGAGAAGGCGTTCGACAGGGTGGATCACGAATACTTACTCGGAACTCTGCGAGCTTTCGGGTTCGGGACGCATTTTGTCGCCCGGATCCGACTTCTGTACACCGCCGCGGAGTGTCTAGTGAAGGTTAACGGGTCCCTGACGGCGCCCCTTCGCTTTGGGAGAGGGGTACGTCAGGGCTGCCCCCTGTCTGGCCAGTTGTATTCTATCTGCGTGGAGCCTTTCCTGCGCCTCTTGCTGAGGAGGTTGTCGGGATTGGTTCTGCGCGGGCCGGGCATCGGGGTGGTCCTTTCGGCTTACGCCGATGACGTGCTCCTTATGTTTAGTGACCCGGCTGACCTGCGGAGGATGCGCGAGTGCCAGGAGGTCTACTCTGCCGCTTCTTCTGCCAGGATCAACTGGGGTAAGTGTTCTGGACTCCTGGTCGGTCAGTGGCAGATGGATCCCCTACCCGAGGAGCTCAGGCCTTTCACCTGGAGCAGGACCAGCCTCCTCTACCTGGGGGTCCATCTCTGCCCCGCTGAGGAATCCTGGCCGGCAAACTGGCAGGAACTGGAGACGAAAGTCACCGCTCGCCTGCGGCGCTGGACAGGACTGCTCCGAGTGCTATCTTACCGAGGTCGAGTTCTGGTCATAAACCAGCTGATCGCCGCCATGTTGTGGTATCGACTGGTCACTTTGACCCATCCCCCGGACTTTGTCACAAGAATCCAGAAGTTTTTAGTCGACTTCTTCTGGGACAAAAGATTGCACTGGGTCGCTGCCGAGGTTCTGAGTCTCCCGCTTAGGGAGGGTGGTCAGGCGCTAGTGTGCCTACGCACACAGGTGGCGACTTTCCGCCTTCAGACCCTGCAGCGATACCTCTACGTCGAGCCTCCTCCTAGATGGTGTGCCCTGATGACGTATTTCCTCCGTCAGGTGCACGGCCTGAATTATGACGTGCAGCTCCTGTTTATAGAACAGCTGGGCCTCGGTGGCTCCTTGCAGGCGTTGCCCGTCTTTTACCAGGACCTGATCAAAGTCTGGAAAGTGGTCGCCTCGCGACGCAGCTCTCCCCCGTCAGGAGTAGCGGCTATCGTCAGAGAGCCGCTGCTCAGGAATCCGCCCCTCCGTCCTTTTCAGTGGTTGGCGGAGAGGAGGGCTGTGGCCGCAGGGGTGACCAGAATCGGGGACGTGCTGGGTGGCGGAGGACTGGGCTGGATGCTCCCGCAGGAGTTGGCGCGACGCGCGTCTGTGAGTGTCCAGGTCGCAGCCGATGCCATCCAAGACCTGAGAACGGTCGTGCTCGGACCCGACGTTATTTTGGGTCTTGAGGCGGCCCAGGTGCGCGGTGGTCTTCCGTCTGAGCGTCCCCTGTTCGGACGGAATTCCACATTGGCCCCAAGCCCCGAACCCTCCCTCGGGTGCTGGTGCCCCGCAATATGAGCCGCCTCGGGGACATGCCCTCTGTGCCTTTTGGCACGGCAAATAGGAGCTTTTTGTACGGACTGCTGCTGCACACCTTCCATTTTCTCGCCCTTGTCCGTCGACCGGACACGCCCTGGCGTGCCTTGTTGCCGTCCGGCGGCGGAGGCCCCCGATGGGAGGCCCTCTACGGAGGTGTCCTCCCCCTTTCTATCGGAGACCTGGGTTGGAGGGTGTTGCATGCAGCAGTCCCTTATAATAAGAGGATGCATTGGTTCGCGGACTCTCAGGACACGTGCCCTTTTTGCGGTCTTGTGGAGTCCGTGGACCATGTATACATAGGGTGTTGTAGGCTGCACTCCCTTTTTAGTTATTTGAAAAACCTTTTATTGATGTTTTGTTTGCACTTCAGCCCCACGCTACTGATCTATGGGCACCCGGTGTGGAAGGGGGTCGGGAAGGAGGAGGACCTCCTCGTGAACCTGCTCCTGGGCCTGGCCAAGTTGGCCATTAACAGGTCCAGGCAGCGGGCGATCGACAGGGGAGTCCCGCCCGATTGTTTGTCCCTCTTCCGCGGCTACGTTCGCTGCCGGATGTCCCTGGAGAAGGAGCACGCGGTGTCTGCTGGCACTCTCGAGGCCTTCCGTGCTCGGTGGGCACCGCGGGGACTGGGGTGTTTTGTTGACCCCTTTAATCACATTTTGATTTAAAGTTTGTAAGTTTCCTTTAAAACTTTGTTCTTGGTTTTACAGCTGACCTGAATTAGGGGCTGTGCCTGATTTTTCCCAATTTTGTTGATTTGGTTTTCATTTAAAAGATTATCAGGAGTTCATTTTCTTAACGATCTCGTGGAGGTAATTGTGGATTCAGTTGGTTTCCTGATACTGAGGAGAGAAGGTGTGTGGTGTTGGTGTTGCTGCTCCTCAGTGTTTCAACTGTTTCTGCTGCTGCCTTTGGGGTTGTTGCTTCTGCTGTGTGCTGCTGCTCCTCCAATGCTGCCAAAGGAGAGAGAGGGAGAGAAGAGAACAGTTGCTGCTGTTGATACAGGACAGGAAGGCCAGGAGGCCAGGACTGAGTTAAAAAACAACATCCTAGGTGGGTGTCTGAACTGTGTATTTTTGTTTAAGGTGGGAGCAATTAAGGACTGTGTTTTTGTAGGGGGAGGCAAGAAGACTGCCAGAGGAGTTGGGGAAGAAAGAGAGGGAGGGTGTGTGTGTGTGCTGAAACCATCTTTCTGCCACCCCTCCCCCCAACCCAGCCCTTTTCCCAGTAAGGCCAGCAATAGCTGGTGAAGACATCGCCTCCCCCTGCCTGAAGAACATCAGGCCCCCACCCACCGTCCATCCACCATCGAGGACACCCACCAGGCCATTTACCTCTTTCCCTCCTGTGCCTCCCTGTCTTTTACTCCTCTCCCTCCTCTCCTCTCCTGCCTAAAAGAGGGGAGGTTGTTTCTACCTCTCTCCCCCACCCCCTTTCCTCCCTATATTTCTAAAAAAAAAATAAAAAGAAAAAAACAAAATGGCCAATCCTTCCCGGGGTGGGCGTGGCTCTGGCCCTAAGGCCAATTCACCATCGCCTGTGGCCGGGCCCTCGAGGGCTAATGTGGAGGCGGTTTTGTCACCGGTGGCAGGGCCTCAAAAAAAGAAAACTTATGCGGGGGTGGTTGCTTCTGCGGCTCCAGCTGCTCCCGCTGCCCTGTCACCTTTCCGCCTCCTGACCAGGGCCCTTGGGGTAAAGAGCTATGCTCACCCTGAAATGACAATAGAGGCCTGCGTAAAGGCTATGGCTGGGGTCGTCGGCCCCTCAGCCTTTGTCGCGGCCTCTAAAATGTATGGGAAGGCCATATTCTTCTTGAGGTCCGAGCGGGCGGTGCACCTCGCCCTGCAAAAAGGACTCACTGTGGGCGGGACTTTTCTGGCGGTGGACCCCCTTGAGGCCACCGCCCAGAGAATTATTATTTCGAACGTCCCGCCTATTCTATCCAGTGAGCTCCTCCTCCCCCACCTTTAATAAATTGGGGGAGGTCAGGTCGGGGGTTGCACCAATCCCGCTCGGCCTCAAAGACTCGGCCCTCCGCCATGTGTACTCCTTCCGGCGCCAGGTATTTGTCCGCTTGGCCCAGGAGGAGTGCCTGGAGGGGGCCTTCGTTATCAATTTTGAGGGGACCGCCTATCGGGTCTTCTGGACCGTGGAGGGCGTGCGGTGCCGTGCTTGTAAGGAGGCGGGGCACGTGAGGAAGAACTGCCCTGCCTCCAAGGCCACGAGCCCCACCCAAGCGGCCACGGCTGGCACCGCCCCTCCTCCCCCCGCCACCACTCCATCTCCCTCCCCGCAAGGGGAAGCGACGCCGGCGGCCACTGCCATCTCGGCTGCCGGTGAGGCGGGGGGAGAGCCCCCGCGTCGTAAGAAGGCGCAGAGGAAGACCCGCAACCTGGAGGCGGCCCCTGAAACGCCCCAAAACCCCCAAACACCTGCAAGCACCGGCTCGGGGGAAAAGACATCATCCGGCCCCGGCGTCGTGTCCGCGTGTGCTCCCGGGCCCGTGGGTGCTAAGGCGCCGAGTGCTGGGCCCGGCGTCGTTTCTGCGCGTGCTCCCGGGGCCGGCGGGGAAGGGACGCGGGACCCCGAGCCGGGGTATCTAACAACCAAAACCCAGAGGGTGGAGTGTCCGGGAGGGCTGGACAAGGAGGAGGGGGCCTCGGAAATGGAGGTCTCCCTAGCCCCCAGCCTGACCCGGAAGAGACGTCACGCTTCAGAGGAGGAGGTGGGTGATGCCCAAACTGAAGAAGTTGGGTGTGTCCCTTCCCCCGATGAAGAGGTGGTGGCGTCTCCACCAAGTAAAATCTCGCCCTGTCCTCTGGGGGAACTCAAAACCCCTGCACCGACTCCCACCACTATTACCCCTGTCAACCTGCTGCAGTCCCCTGAACAGGGCCCCTCGGGGGTCACTGAAGGCACCTCCCTTGAGGTGGTGCCCGACTCAGAGACCCTCGATACCCCCGAGGTACCTTCTGGCTCATCGGGGGACTGCAACTTTCAAAATTTAAAAAATGTCAACGGGTCATTGGGTGGCGGCGAAAAGGAAGGCCTTCCCGCTCCCTCCCAAACCTTAGCACCGGGCGTCCTAGTTTTAGGTCAGGAGCTTGTCCTGAGCTCCCCGGACGACCCGGTACCGGGAGGAGAGCGGGCATCAGAACTGCCGCTGCCCTCTGACCCAAAACGTTTAGAGGAGACCAGAGAGGACCCCTCTGGCCTTGATCCTGGGGGTGGGATCGAGGTACAGGTGGGGCCAGCTGGCAGCTCCGAATCAGCCCCCGTACTCAATGCGGGGGAGGGGTCGGAAGCTGGAGGCGACGACCTGGAGGAGGACGGGGTGTCCGTGGTGAGCGCTGGAGATTACGCTGAGTCGCTCTCAAGCGAGGCGGTGGATCCCCTGGTGCCCTCTACTGACTCCCCCCTCATCCCTCCAAGGGAACTCCGGGACTTTTTGGCGAGTCATCGCGGTCGCCGAGACAGGGTTCAGTTGGCCTTGGACCGGTGGCATTCTTTTCCGCTGGTGTTCTGGTCCACTCGCGAGGCTCTCAAGTCTCCTGAGTTGGATAGGAACGCGCGGCGGAGGGTCCAAACGTTTCTCGCTGGGCTCCTGAAGGAGAGGAAGGACTAAAAAGTCCTCTTCTTCTTTTTAATGACTTAAGGTGAAGATTTGAAGTACCTTTGACAATGAAGACGACTATAGCCAGCCTCAACATCCGCGGCAGCAGGGCCGCACAGCGCAGGTTCCAGAACTTCTCGGTCCTCAGGGACGGGAAGTATGCGTTGTGCTTCCTGCAAGAAACCCATACCGTTCCGGGAGACGAAGCCACGTGGCTCCTGGAGTGGTGAGGGGGGGTCTACATGAGTCACCTAGCCTCCAATTCTGGCGGGGTGGCTATCTTGTTGGCCCCGCATTTTCAGCCGGAGATCTTGGGGGTCAAGGAGCCAGTGCCAGGCCGGTTGCTGCACCTGACTGTGCGTCTGGGGGGGGCGGTGCTTCACTTTGTGAATGTGTACGCTCCCCTGGGCACGCAGCAGCAAGCGAGCTTCTTTGAAGAAGTGTCCACTCATCTTGGCTCCATCGACGCTGGCGAGTGCATCGTCCTCGGGGGGGATTTCAATTGCACCCTCGGGGTCCGGGACCGTCACGGTACCCCGCACTGCACGCGAGGTGTGAGTAAGTTGCGGGACCTGGTCAGGTCCTTCGACTTAGTGGACGTCTGGCGAAATCTCCATCCTGACTCCAGCGTGTTCACCTTTGTGTCACCTGTAGTCGGAGCGTCCAGACTCGACCGCCTTTACGTTTCGAAGGCGTACGTGTCCTGCGTTCCGGCTGCTTCTATACAGCAGGTTCCGTGCACGGACCACCGTCTGGTGTGGGCGGAGCTCACTTCGTTCTGCGCTCGGACGGGGTCCGCGTACTGGCATTTTAATAACCTGTTGTTGGAAGACCAGCGGTTCCTGGACTCGTTCCGTCGCTTCTGGGCCGGCTGGAGAAGGAAGCGGGGAGGCTTCCCCTCCTTGAGGCTATGGTGGGACGTGGGCAAGACTCACGTCCGAGTTTTCTGTCAAGAGTACGCGAAGGGGTCGACAGAGACGCAAATCCAGGGTCGAGGAGTTGGAGAAGGAGGTGCTCGACCTGGAGGCACGTCTCCGTCAGCCCGACGCGGACCCGGCCCTGCGGTCGGTGTACGATGAGAAGAAGGGCGCGCTGCGGGACCTGCAACTGGTCGGGTCTCGGGGCGCGTTCGTGAGGTCGCGGATCTGTTTCCTTAAGGAGATGGACCGTGGCTCTCCCTTCTTCTACTCACTGGAAAAAAGGCACGGGGTCCGTAAGCAGCTCTTTACGCTGCTGGCCGACGACGGATCACTTGTCTCGGATCCGGAGGGCATCAGGGCCATTGCCCGAGATTACTACACTGCCCTTTTCTCTCCGGATCCGTCCAGTGAGGAAGCTTGCAGAGTTTTGTGGGAGGACCTGCCGCAGGTCGGCCCGGAGTGCGCCGGAAAGCTCGACTCCCCTATAAGTCTAGGGGGGCTGACCGGCGCACTCGACGGTCTTTCTAGGGGCAAAACCCCGGGACTAGACGGGCTGACCGTGGAGTTCTTCAGGGCGTTCTGGGACGTCTTGGGGAGCGACTTCGCGGGGGTCCTGGGGGAGAGCATTGCTACCGGGGAGATGCCCCTTTCGTGGCGCAGGGCCGTGATTGCCCTGCTACCGAAGAAGGGGGATCTCCGCCTTCTTAAAAACTGGCGCCCGGTCTCCCTCCTCAGCACGGACTACAAAATCTTCGCCCAAGCCATGTCTTCTCGGCTCGGCACCGTGCTGGACCACATGATCCACCCTGACCAGTCCTACACCGTCCCGGACCGAACCATTTATGATAACATCCATCTGGTCCGGGACATCATCCACCATTCCCAGAGGGCTGGTCTGTCGAGCGCCTTCCTGTCTCTCGATCAGGAGAAGGCGTTCGACAGGGTGGATCACGAATACTTACTCGGAACTCTGCGAGCTTTCGGGTTCGGGACGCATTTTGTCGCCCAGATCCGACTTCTGTACACCGCCGCGGAGTGTCTAGTGAAGGTTAACGGGTCCCTGACGGCGCCCCTTCGCTTTGGGAGAGGGGTACGTCAGGGCTGCCCCCTGTCTGGCCAGTTGTATTCTATTTGCGTGGAGCCTTTCCTGCGCCTCTTGCGGAGGAGGTTGTCGGGATTGGTTCTGCGCGGGCCGGGCATCGGGGTGGTCCTTTCGGCTTACGCCGATGACGTGCTCCTTATGTTTAGTGACCCGGCTGACCTGCGGAGGATGCGCGAGTGCCAGGAGGTCTACTCTGCCGCTTCTTCTGCCAGGATCAACTGGGGTAAGTGTTCTGGACTCCTGGTCGGTCAGTGGCAGATGGATCCCCTACCCGAGGAGCTCAGGCCTTTCACCTGGAGCAGGACCAGCCTCCTCTACCTGGGGGTCCATCTCTGCCCCGCTGAGGAATCCTGGCCGGCAGACTGGCAGGAACTGGAGACGAAAGTCACCGCTCGCCTGCGGCGCTGGACAGGACTGCTCCGAGTGCTATCTTACCGAGGTCGAGTTCTGGTCACAAACCAGCCGATCGCCGCCATGTTGTGGTATCGGCTGGTCACTTTGACCCCTCCCCCGGACTTTGTCACAAGAATCCAGAGATTGTTAGTCGACTTCTTCTGGGACAAAAGATTGCACTGGGTCGCTGCCGAGGTTCTGAGTCTCCCGCTTAGGGAGGGTGGTCAGGCGCTAGTGTGCCTACGCACACAGGTGGCGACTTTCCGCCTTCAGACCCTGCAGCGATACCTCTACGTTGAGCCTCCTCCTAGATGGTGTGCCCTGATGACGTATTTCTTCCGTCAGGTGCACGGCCTGAATTATGACGTGCAGCTCCTGTTTATAGAACAGCTGGGCCTCGGTGGCTCCTTGCAGGCGTTGCCCGTCTTTTACCAGGACCTGATCAAAGTCTGGAAAGTGGTCGCCTCGCGACGCAGCTCTCCCCCGTCAGGAGTAGCGGCTATCGTCAGAGAGCCGCTGCTCAGGAATCCGCCCCTCCGTCCTTTTCAGTGGTTGGCGGAGAGGAGGGCTGTGGCCGCAGGGGTGACCAGGATCGGGGACGTGCTGGGTGGCGGAGGACTGGGCTGGATGCTCCCGCAGGAGTTGGCGCGACGCGCGTCTGTGAGTGTCCAGGTCGCAGCCGATGCCATCCAAGACCTGAGAACGGTCGTGCTCGGACCCGACGTTATTTTGGGTCTTGAGGTGGCCCAGGTGCGCGGTGGTCTTCCGTCTGAGCGTTCCCCTGTTCGGACGGAATTCCACATTGGCCCCAAGCCCCGAACCCTCCCTCGGGTGCTGGTGCCCCGCAATATGAGCCGCCTCGGGGACATGCCCTCTGTGCCTTTTGGCACGGCAAAGAGGGGCTTTTTGTACGGACTGCTGCTGCACACCTTCCATTTTCTCGCCCTTGTCCGTCGACCGGACACGCCCTGGCGTGCCTTGGTGCCGTCCGGCGGCGGAGGCCCTCGATGGGAGGCCCTCTACGGAGGTGTCCTCCCCCTTTCTATCGGGGACCTGGGTTGGAGGGTGTTGCATGCAGCAGTCCCTTATAATAAGAGGATGCATAGGTTCACGGACTCTCAGGACACATGCCCTTTTTGCGGTCTTGTGGAGTCCGTGGACCATGTATACATAGGGTGTTGTAGGCTGCACTCCCTTTTTAGTTATTTGAAAAACCTTTTATTGATGTTTTGTTTTCACTTCAGCCCCACGCTCCTGATCTATGGGCACCCGGTGCGGAAGGGGGTCGGGAAGGAGGAGGACCTCCTCGTGAACCTGCTCCTGGGCCTGGCCAAGTTAGCCATTAACAGGTCCAGGCAGCAGGCGATCGACAGGGGAGTCCCGCCCGATTGTTTGTCCCTCTTCCGCGGCTACGTTCGCTGCCGGATGTCCCTGGAGAAGGAGCACGCGGTGTCTGCTGGCACTCTCGATGCCTTCCGTGCTCGGTGGGCACCGCGGGGACTGGGGTGTTTTGTTGACCCCTTTAATCACATTTTGATTTAAAGTTTGTAAGTTTCCTTTAAACTTTGTTCTTGGTTTTACAGCTGACCTGAATTAGGGGCTGTGCCTGATTTATCCCAATTTTGTTGATTTGGTTTTCATTTAAAAGATTATCAAGAGTTCAAATCTCACAATGGCAAACTATGAAACAATGTAACTTTAGCTTGGCCTAAATAGCCAAGTGGTTATGGTACTGGGTTTATAACCCCAAGATCAAGAGTTCAAATCTCACAATGGCAAACTATGAAACAATGTAATTTCATCTGAAACAGATGGAAACA